>NC_071488.1:860440-1115650 GCF_028500815.1 Rissa tridactyla
ATCCCCCATGTCCCCCTGCACCCCCATATCTCCTTGTGTCCCTCCACAGCAATGTGACCCATGTTGCTGTGTCCCCCCAAAACCCCCCCCAAAGCTCCCTGAGTCCCCCTTGTCCCCCATGTCCTTCCCCATCCCCACACTCCCTTTGCCTCCACCTCCCTCTGTGCCTCTCTGATCCCCGCATGTCCCCATGACCCCAGCATCCCCATGTCACCCCATGTCCCCTCATGTCCCTCCACATCCCCATAGCTCCCAGGGCCCCCCATGTCCCTCCACATCCCTCTGTCTGCCCATCTTCTCCCATGTCCCCATCTGCTTCTGCCTCCCCCCATCTCCCCATGTCCCTCCTGTGTCGCCCCGTATTCCTTATGTCCCTCCATAACCCCCCAACTGCTCATGTCACCCCATGTCCCCTGCCCACTCACGTTCCCTGTGTCCCTCCATCTCCCCATCTGCTCATGTGCCCCCATATCGCTTGTCCTTCCATGTCCCCATCTGCTTGTCTCTCCCTACATGTCCCCATGTCCCCCCCGTCCCCCTCTATATCGCCATACCCCCTATCTGCTCATGTCCCCCATACCCTCTGTGTCCCTCCGTCTCCCCCTCTACTCATGTGCCCCAAAATCCCATGTTCCTCCATATCTCCATCTGCTCCTGTCCCCCCCCCGTATCTCTCCACATCCCTCATCCCTCCATGTTCCGCCCCCGTACCCCTGTCCCTGTCCCTCCATATCCCCCTGTCTGCTTGTGTCCCCCATCTGCTCATGTTCCCCCATATCCCCTATGTCTTTCCGCGTCCCCATCTGCATGTGTCTCCCCACAACTCCCCATGTCCCCGTGTGTCTCTCCATATCCTCCCATCTGCCTGTGTCGCCCCTGGGACTCCCCACATATCACTGCACATTCCCCATCTCCCAGCATCCCTTCACGTCCCCTCGTGTCCCCCTGTCCCTCATATACCTCTACCTGCTCGTCTCCCCCCACATCTCTCCACAGCCCCCATCCCCCAGTGTCCCCCGCCATGTCCCCCTGTCCCCTCCTCACCCAGCATGCCCTTGTTGGAGTCAGAGAGGCACATGTCCTTCTCAGCGCTGGGCAGGACAAAGCCCACCACGAAGACCTCCACACCGTCGGCCATGAGGGCCAGTCCCAGGACGAAGTAGAGGGTCCACTGGAAGCGGCCATGGCCGCACTCCTGCAGGATGAGCTCGTACTGCTGCGCCAGCTCCTCCTTGTCCTTCCGCCGCTGGCCTTCGCTGTCATCGAAGGCGCCGACGGCCACCTCGGCCCCCAGCCGCTCCCCGGTTTTCATCGAGTCGTGCCGGGGGATGCCCTGGTACTCGCCCTCGTAGATCTCGTCCTCCTCGTCATGCCCCTCGGTGGCATCACTGGAAGCCCCCTCCTCTTCGTTGGCCCCCTCACCCCCCCGGTAGTAGCCGTCCTGGGGCGGGTAGTCTTCATCATCCTCCTCTTCCTCGAAGCGGGAGTAGGAGCGCTTGGTGTACTCATCCTGCATGCGGTCCATGCCCTTGCTCACCTTCTTGGCCGCATGTTTCTTCACCTCCTTGGCGATGTCCTTGGCGCCCCGGATGAACGCCGTCCGGTCTCGGAAGCTCTCATCCATGGTGCCGGGGGGATCCGCCAGGACACCAGGATGAGGAGAGAGGTCTCTGAGTTGGGGGCTGTGCCCTCACGCCCGGGGACAGCAGTGGGATGCAGGGAGACGGGCAACGGCGCTACCCATCCGTGTGTCACTGTCTGGGGGGGGGACACGGGGGGGACCTGAAGAGCCCAGACATAAGCAGGGGCAGTTTTAGGGTAGGAACGGCCGTGTCCCACCTCACCCCAGGGTTTGCTCTGATCTCCCCCCACCAGCACCCATAACAATTTTTCCCCATCTCAAATGGAAACATGAGGACTTCGGGCACCCCTACCCCATGGGGAGTCACCCCAGGGCAGGCACCCGGGCACAGAGAGCCCAGCTCGGGGCCAGGCACCCGCAGTGGGGACGGGGTGGGATCCCAGGAGGGTCCCACAGCCCCTCCCATCCACCCCCCGGGCCCGCCAGGGCCCCCAGGCCACGGGGACCCCTCTGGCACCGCCAGTGCCCCCCCAGCAGCCCATTGATGGAAAAGGCCCCGCCCTCCCCTCAATGGGGCTGGGAAGGTGCGGCTGGGCCAAGGACCAATGAGCTCCAGGGGGCGTGGCCGCCCACCGGCATCAATGGGGCCGCGGTGGCCTGGCCCAGCTGTTCCGCCAATGAGCTTTCAGGGGGCGTGGCCACGCAGCTGCATTCTTCCCCCCCCCCAGCTCAGGGCACCCTTGGGCCGGGGGGGGCGGGTCACAGCGCTGGGGTCAGACCCTGGGGACCCCGCTGGGGTGGCCCAGGTGACCCCAGCGGGGCACAGGGGGACCCCAAAGGTGGGGGGTCCCCGATGACAGCGCAGGCCAGGGGACATCTCTGCCTACCGCCGGCAGGGGGGGACCCCCCACAGCACCCCCGTGCTGGGCTGCAGCCCGGATCCGGCCTTTGCGGGTCTGTCCCCACGAGGGACAGAGGATGAGGGAGCCGGGGGGACATCGGGGACGTCACCGCTCCCCGGCCCATCCACCCAGGATTGCATGTCACCACCAAAAAGCAGGCCAGCAGTGGGCCTAGACCAAACCCCCGCGTTGCCTTGGGACGGAGCAGCACCAGCACTGGAGGGATGGTGAGGGGACCAGCCTCCCCAAGGGCACAGGCGTCCCCAAAACCTCCCATGGCAGCCCCAATTCTGTCTGTCAGTGCCCCAGGTCAGGGGGCTCAGGGAGGTGGGTTTGGGACAGAGGTCCCTCGGAGGGGTCCCGGGCTGGCTGATGGTGGCCCGGGCGCATCCCCGGCCACCCAAGGCTGGCTGCGGTGGCAGAGCCAGGGCTAGCGTGTGCCAGAGCGAGCTCCCCGGGGGAGGCTTCCAGAAGCCCTTTGGCTGCTGGCCGCATTTGGCCAGAGACGCTGTTGTCGGCAGAAGCTGACCCGGCCGGTGGGGGCAGAGCTGGAGAGTGCTGGGGGCACCCAAGGGTCTGACCGATGGGGAGGAGAGGGGGCACCTGGCTACACCCTAGAGGCTTCAAACTGCCAGTGGCATCTCCCTGTCCCCACACACCCTGCACCCCCAGCCCAGCGTCCCCCCCGCCACAGGCTGCCAAGGGCAGGCAGTGAACCCCCTGTCGAGCCCTGCAGAGCCCAGCGCAGCTCATGACAGGGATGGACCTGCAGCACCCAGCCTGGGCAGTAGGCACAGGCACTGCTTACCCAGCCCGGGGGGGAGGCCAGCGTGACCCCCCCAAAAGGGCTATTTTTATCCCTGGCAGCAGCCAGGCATGGCCGGCAAGGCAGCAGTTGAGCCGCAGGGAAGAGGACGCAGCCGGCACCGTGTCCGCCCTCCCCAAGCCAGGGGACGGGGACAGGGCATGGCGGAGGAGCCAAAAATAGCCCTTCCAAAAGAGCCGGGGCTGCAGGCAACGCTCCCGCCCTGGGGCAGGGACCTGGGGACAGTGCGGTGCCGGTGCTGCAGCACGCTGTGGCCCCCCCAGTTTCTGAGTGAAGCCGGCTGGGTGCTTTTAAGCAGTATAAAATCCCTAACACACCTGCTGCCCTCTCTCCCCTCGGCCAACGGGGAGCAACCCCGGCACCGTGCCCACCCTGGGGAGCCCCCGGTGTCCCCTCCTGGAATCAAAACCCATTGTCACCCGAGTCCCCTGGAAGGAGCCGATTCACGGACAAGGTCATTTTGCTCCAGCCAGGCTGGCAGCTCCCTGCGGTGCCTCCCAATGCGCCGCGCCACAGGACGCCGTTATACAGCCCGTGACATATAACAACCCAGCAAAAAGAGAGAGGGGAGCCCAGAAAGGCCAAATCCCTGCTGGAGCCGAGGATGGGGCTGGGAAGCAAGGTCATAGCTGTGCTCTGTGCCGGAGAGGATGCTCAGCGTGAGCCGGGGGGGCCTGGAGCGGCCCAGCCAATGCTGCGCCTTGGCCACGGAGGGTTTTGAGATCAGGGGGTCGAGTTCAGGAGGAAGAGAGAAATTACATCGGCCGTAGGCGCCCTAGAACCAAGAGCTAGAGGAAGTGGGGGGTCCCCAAAAATGCTCTTCTGGTTGCAAAGCCCCACCGTCGGCCCCGACAGCCCTGTCCTGGCGTGAGACGGAGCTGCCCCCACCAGCCCCAGACAAGGTTATCGGACTCCAAATCCATTTCCTCCTACCCTGCGTCCAACCGGAGCCCCCGATTGATGCAGTCTTGCCCCACTGCACATGCCTAAACCCCCCGGGGGTCCCACATTAGGGCTCATCTGCATCCCTGTCCCCACCTCGCAGCCCCCAGCCTTTTTGCATTATGGCAAGAACATGGCGACAAGGGAGAAGAGTTTTAAATTGCCTGTGTCCAAGGTCATCTTCTACCACCCCCCCTTGGCACCCCCAGCGATCTGCGGTGCTCCCCCTCCCCAAAACCTGCCGGTACCATCACCATAAATACCCATCCCTGCGCCGAAATCCCAATCCCCATCGTCAGAGATTCCCTGGCCGTATGACTGCGCGGGAGGGATGACAAGAGGCTATTAAACACGCACAGAAAAAGACAGAGCAAGGCTAGAGGCAAGGTTTTCCAGGACAAAATGGCCACAACCAAGTGGAAAGGAGAAGCCAAACCCCTAATCCATCAGACAGCGGCTCCGAGGATGCTAATTAAAAGCAGCGGGGAGAGGAAGGGGGGAAATCTGCCGTATAAAAGGCATTTCTTTCTCTCCTTACCTGTTTCAGCCCTCACTCTGCTCCAGCTCTTCCGTTTGGCACCTGCCTCCTGCGCTGCGAGGATGAGGAAGGATGCTCCGGCAGGGATACGGCAAGGAAATAGCTCCCGGGTACCAGACCCAGCGTTAATGTCGCAGCCTCCGCCACACACGCTGAGCGCTGGGAGAGTCCATCGCCACAGCCCAGGGAAGGGAGGTGGCGGGGAGGGCTGTGCTACAGCAAACGAGACGCTGGGGGGGGGGGGGACACCGGCAGGAGGATGGGGGGCTCGTCCCTCACCTTCGCTTATTAGGGAAGGTGATGCCTCCCCCCCGGTGCTGCCCACGCTTGCAGGGAGCTCCCGGATGGAAGCTGCTCCGGTGACGGCAGAGGTGATGGTGGCTAATGGGGGGGACAAGCTGTCGTTCCCCGGTTTCCCCGTCCCCAGGGATTCGGGGTGTAAAAAGCGAAGCCGGCGCTCAGCCCCTCTCCGGCAGCCTCTCCTCCCGCCGCCCACCGCAGCCGCAGGCAGCGCGGCGGCTGGAAACGCAGCCTGGCAAATCTGAGTCACGGCCTCCTCGGGGCTGAATTCTCATTTCTGCAACGAGCCGTCCCCACCCGGGCTGTCCAGACCCGGCCCCTCCGCTGCAGCAGGGCACAAACGCCTCTGACATTTTTTTTTTTTTTTGGGGGGGTGCCAGGAGGAACGCAGTTCTTGCAGGGAGGCAAAGTGGGGGGGGGGGGGGGGGGACGGACACCCAAACCGCCCTCGATTTGCCCCTTGTCACTCACCAATGGTGGGAAATGGGGACCTCGGGTTCTCCAGCCCAGGGGACGCGGGGCACAGAGCACTCCCAGCACATCCCTGAGCCCCTTCCTCTCATGTCCTACATGCAGTGAGTTGAGCCAGTCTCAGCTTCCAGGACATTTAGCCCCAAAGCTCCGTGAATCCGTCAGCAGAGCCAGGTACGGGGCCAGGCTTCCCGTGCCCTGGCTGTGCCGAGCTCGCAGCAGCTTGGGCACAAACCAGACCCCCGCGGGAGACCATCCTTCAATAAGGAGGAGGAGGAAAGCGCGCTTGAGGCCGAAATGAGTAGGACCGAGTGCCTGGACTGACAGCCATGCGGCGGGAATACAGCTCAGACTGGGCAAATAGGGTTCGGGACCAGTCCGCACCAGTGGCACCAGCACAGGGAAGGACTTAGGAAACTGGAAGCTGAGATCCTGGTGGAAATAACCCCCAAAAGGGGGAATGTATCAGAGCTACCAGGGTGTTTAAGCGAGCGGAGAGGGGCTGGGGCAGCAACGTCCCCGCTGCGTGGGTGGCAGCACCCAGGGCCAGGTGCCCGCTCCATCAGCACGGCATTCAGGCTGCAGGGCTCGTCACGGCAGAATGAGCCCCGGCACCGAGCATCATTGGCCTGGGCTGGACTGCTGAGCGTTGCTTCCTCGGGGCCACCGAGTCCCATCAAGCTATGACTCATGAGCCACATTGTCACCGGCAAATCTCCGTGTCCCCGTCCTCCTTCCCTCTGTCTCTGAGCATCCGGGAGCTCGCACTGAGCCCTAAAGCTTTAATGCGTGTAACAGGAGCGAAATGCATCGCAGCAGGGACAGAGGAATGTTTTTCTCTTGTCCTCAGGGCCTCAGATCACATCACATTTGCCAGCGCCTAAAAACCAGGGGGGACGGGATAAAACCAGGGGGAACGGGATAAAACCAGGGGGGACCGGATAAAACCAGGGCTGAGTCCATTCGTGGCAGGGAGATCAGCTGCCCTGGGTGGGTCCTGGTGGCTTCCCTGAGCAAAGAGCGCAGAAATGCCACGGCAGGGCTCGCTGGCTACGCCGGTTTCTTCAGACACTTGAGATCTCGAAGCACCTCGGATCTCAGCATCACGGTCATGGCAGATAACCTCCGTCCCCCCAAGCACACGTCTCGCCCCTCCTGTACCTAAATCCACCCATTCCAGTGGTCCAAGCTGGATTCTCCCCAAATTTCTGACCGCAGACCATCAGGAGGGGGTGACTGATCTTGTCACTCCCTCCCCAGCTGGTTTGGACCACAGGTATTCCCTATTCTGGAGGGAGAGGAGGAAGCAACTATATTATTGTTTTTTGCTATTAAAACAGAAGTTGTTTCCTCCCCGCACACACCTCGCAGAGGCTTTTGGAAGCTGGAACCAGACCGGCTGAGGCTGCTGTGAAATGAAATCCAAAGCTGTGCGGCAAACAGCACCAAGTGACAGGCTACAACTGTCCTGGGGCTGGAGCTCCTGCAGAGCCGGGAGCATTTTGCCTTTGGAGAAAAGCACCCAGGGAGGCGCCGGCAGGATTGGGGCAGCGCATGGAGATGCTGAAGCACTGCCTCGGTGCAGACTGAGGCGCTGGGATGAAGGAGGAGGCAGCATCTTCCCACTTCTACATCCGACCGCCAGCTCCAGGCTCCCTCGGAGGGTCCGCCGCTGTCGGGGGTGGGAGAAGGGGTTTGTGTATCTCCGCACAAACACCTTCATTGGCACCTGAACCCAACTCGCTGTGACGTGGTAGACACACACCTCTCCATCGCCGCCGTGGCAGCTCCAAGGGCTGCAGATTCCCACCTCGCGGGAGCCTGGACACTCAAGCTAACGAGGTCACCAGCAGCCGGAGCAGCAGCGAGTCCACAGAGACCGAGACATCTCCCTTCTGGCGCGTGCTTAGAGCCCATCGATGGGATGACAATTTCCCTCTCCCTTGGCATCAGTTTTTCCACTCCAGGAATGCTTTTAATCGCCGTAGCTATCACGGATTTTTCACGGCACTGTTTGACTTAGATCAGACCTTGGCACCAAAAATCTTCCATCATCTGCTCTCCAGCCCAGCATTAAGATTGACACCCTGTGTGCGGTTAAAGCACCCGTTTTGTGCTGCCAAAACCAGAGTCCACCTCGGCCCTCCCCAACTCGCTCCTCGGCCCTCCCAAATTAAACCCCACAGCACTGCTGCTGCTTCAAGATCTGCTCAGCTTTGGAGGTGCTTTTCTCTGCTTCGTTAAGAGGTCCTTCCCCTCCACCCATCACCTGCAACAGGGGATTTAAGCATCTGCCTCGTCTACACCTAATGAAAAGCGAGAGTATTACTGCCTGGAACCGCATCCAGGTGTACACAAACACTCCAGCACGCAGGCGACCGCAGCAGAGAAAGGCAAACTACAGCCCCATGCTTGGGAAGATTAGCACAAACATTAGGTATGTTTTAAAATGCACTCACCAGGCATCTCCTAAGAAAAACACCTACAGCCCAGCTGCCGTCGGCTCAGGAGCAGCCAGCAGAGCCCCTCGCAGCTTCTGGCCTCTTAACCACCACCGATTTCCTGCTAATTTACACCTGAGCCCCGTTTTCTCCTCCCGCTTCAGCTCCGCTCCTCAAAGCAGCAGCTGTGAAGCCACTTCTCATTTTCCTCCCAGCACAGGTGGAGGAACCGGAGCCAAACCGTGCGATGACTTCACCCCATTGCTCCCTCCACCAGCCGCAGTGGCAGAGAGTCCTGGGTCCTGCTTCCCCCGTCTCCCCGCAGCCAGTTGATGTTTGCATCAGGCTCTTTCCCTAATTTTACCACCCAGGCAGCACACGGTGGATCGGCTCCAGGCTGGACACAATCCAGCAGCAATTCCGAGGCACGTTCTGGGAGGGAGATTGAATTGATGCAATTGTGCCGGGCTCTGGAGTGACCCAGAGCAGAGACAGCCAAGGCCCGTGGGCGGTTTAATGAAATCACCGAGGTTCAGTGAGCACCCCCGGTGCCTCCAGGTCTGCTGGAAGACCCTGCGCAAGTCGCATTCCCTCCTCCGAACTTCATTGTCCCCTGTATAAACTTGGGAACCTTCACCACAGCTGAGCATCTGGGGTTAATGTCAGGCTGAGCACACCACCACTCCGGTTTAGTGGGGGCACTGGGTGCTCAGCCTGGTCAGGATCAGCCCCCCACAACCACTCTGCCCTTCCAGAAGTCCTGGAAACTGTTCCCAACACAGCAAGCCCCAAATCTCCTCGAAGAGTCCTGAACTCTCCCCAGGAAGGCCGGATTCGAGCAGGGATGTCTGTTCAAGGAGCAGCACAAGACTCTACGTCAGTCAGAGCGCAGAGCTCTTCCAGTCCGTCTCACAGATCCTTCAGCGGCCACTCACGTGCCAAAGGCAACAGAAGCGGAGGAGAAATCAAGCTCGTGGATCAGCTGTGCTATTTCCCCGACCTTTCACCATCGGGCTCTGCATTTCTCCAGATCTCACTCACCAAACAACCTCGTGATGACAAAAGGGGGTGGCACGGCACCGTTCTTTCTCTCTGGCCCGCAAGGGTGAACAGAGATTGGAGCTAAAGGTCAGTTTTAGCCCTAGGATGTTAAAATAGAACAGAAATAAGCCAGCAAAGAGTAAAATCAAGGCTGAAAGCAAGGCAGCTTCTCTGCAGAGCACTGAAAAGCCACAGCAGCCTTCCAACAGGAGTCACAACTGCCAAAAAAGCCCCAGAGTCCCCTGGTTCTTGCACAGAGCCACAAAACAACTCCAGGCAGCCAAATATCTTGAAGCGCTTTTTTTCTTTAAATCACCTGGATTTAAAGCCTCATATGTAAAAAGGCAACACCTCCCTCCCTATCTCCAATTGCCGGCTCTTCCGCCTCCCCGTATGGAGCTCTGCAGAAAGCCAGGCCCCCTCCCTCCTCACACCTTCCTGACTACTGGGGAAGGCGCAAAACTTTCCATTCCCAGACTCTGCTTTTACACTTCCCCAATTATCGGTCCCACTGGCGCAAAGACGCTGAATTCATTAGCAGAGGCAGGACAGCACTGGCGCCCCAGCCCCAGGAAGAGTGGAGATAACACGTGGACCAGATCTGCTCTACCTCCTCTCCCAACTGGACTGCTCAACCCCAGTTTTGTTGTCCCCCCAGTTACCAATATCCCCAGAACCACAGCTATAATGGTTCCCTGTGGCTCAGCAACGTCAAAATGAGATCTCATTTCTAAAGGAGTGGAGAGGGACCAGGCAGGGACTCAGGAGAGCAAGTTTCACTGCCAAATTACCCCTCCACAAGTCCTGCCCATTTACTTGTGCTCTCTGGGACAACAGCATCCAAGGATGCGATGGACTTTAAGGCTCAATCGTACATTTTCTTCGCCGCAGGTGACACAGAGCCTGTCAGCCATCAACGAACAGCCTGGATAAAGCAAGAGTTCGGGTGCATCAACCCTAATTCAGCACCTCACCGAGACAGATACGCAGCATTGGTACCAGCAGAGGCGCAGAGCTTTCACAGGCCGATGAATCCATCGCGCGAGGCGAGAGCAGTCAGCAGCCGAATAGCGTCTCGATCATAAACGGGCAGAGCCGTGCTGATCTCAGAGCGACAACCCCCGCTTCTTAAAATGCTTTATTTGTAAATGGGCAATCACTGCTTTACATAGGGGAAAAAAAAAAAAATCCTGGTAAAAGTACCTTGACAAATCTTCAAGGCTGAGATAAATGGAAGGAGGAGGGAAAAAGTAACCAAAACGAACAATATAAAAAGAAATGGGGAGAAAGATGGGGAGAAAGATGGGGAGAGGGAAAGACAGAGTGGGGAGTGGCAACAGGGCTGGAACCAGCTGCCCCTCCTGGGTGAGGGCACGTTAGTCCAAGGGGAAATGAACATTTGAGGACAGAGAGGGAAGGAGCCCCAGAGCAGAGGGGGTTTTGCCACTGCGGCATTTAGGGCAGGGGGCCCCTCAAGGGGCCGCGCGGCGGCACCCCGGGGGGCCTCTGTGCAGGCCGGGGGGGCAGGGGGACTCTCTGGTAGCCGTAGGGCGGGGGGCGAGGGGGACCATTGTACCCATGAGGAGGCATCAGCGGAGGAGGGCCACGCATCCCGTGGTGCGGCATGGGGCCTGGGTGACCTGCGGGGATAGAGCACAGGCGTTAGCAACCTCTGCAGGGAGAGGTGGAAACAGCCGTTTCCCACCCCCAAAACCCCACCCTTGGGTGCCAGCACTACCCGGGGCCCATGGTTTGGGCCAACACTCTCCCTTGTTCCCCCTCTACCAGCAGGTCCTGGAGAAAGAGCCTCCCTTAGGACCCCTCCACCTCCCACGTCTGGTGGAGAGGACGGGTCTCAGGAACCCTCCCCGTTGGCATATCCCCATTGCCATCCCGACGTGAGAGACGGGACATCACCAGAGAGCGTGGAGGCTCACATCACAACGAATGTGAGGAAAGCCCCGGGAAACCCTGGCTCAGTGGCTCGCACCTGCCAGGTCTTGCTCCAGAACACCTCTCCGCGGGGAGGCCGTGGTGTCACCTCCTCCCTGTCCCCGCTAAAACTAGGAACGAGGGAGGGTGCGGGGCCGAAGCGAGCGCTGAACTCGACCAAGCGCATACGATCGAGAGAAAAGAACACATACCGCCACTTGCAGGCACCCACTTACCCATGGGCGACCCAAAATGAGGTCCTCGGGGTGGCATACCCATGGGTGGGGGTCCAGGGTGAGGCATGCCAGGTGGGGGCCGTGGGGGAGGCTGGCCTCCGGAGCCTGGGGGTCCTGGGTGATGCTGGCCCATCCCGGGTGGCCCATGGTGAACTTGCATGGGAGGCATTCCTGGAGGAATAACGAGTCAAGGGACGTTGGCAGCGAGAGCAGATGCTCGGTACGGCAGCTCCGGGCACCTGCAGCCCCGAGGGACACTAAATCCAGCTGCACGGTTACAACACTAGGGCTGCAAAGGGAGTTCCGCTACCAAAAGGGAGGTTAAAGAGGGGAAAGTACAAAGCTCTCTGACAGTAGGCAACAGGAACAGGCTGCAGCAGAGGAAACGCTGCTTGGATGTAAGCGTGTGGGGGAGAAAGACGTGACAGCAAGTGTGGCGCAGCCCTGGGAATCAGGGAGAAATCACCACCCTTGGAGATTTTGGACAAGTTCCCTGAGCAACCCAACTTTGAAGCTCTGAAGCAAGAGTGGCCTGGGTCCCTCCAAATATACTTTTTTTTACCATCCTCTTATTTCATCCCTTTAAAAAAAAAAACAAACACGGATTCTTTACTCCTCATCAGAAACCCACGCAGCTCTGCAGGGCAGGCAGTGTGGAAGCGGCTCGGTCAGGCTTTCCTTTGCCATGCGTAATTGGCTACTCTAAAGCCTGAAAAGCCAGCTTGTAATCGGGGACAAGCAGCAGCCATCTGGTCACTCACACGGCCAGAGCCACGATCACACAAAGCACGCTAATCAGCCAGCACGGGAGAGCGTCTCAGTGCAGGGGTCATTTTACAGCAGGCAGGATTAAACAAAACAAAAAAAAAAAAATTAAATTGCAAATTTCACTTAATTTTTGCATTTGAAACCAGAATCTAGATGTATACGCTGCTCATTCCCCAGTACTACAGGGCTAAAAATGGAAGGAAATCAAAGCAACATTTTGTTCTCATGTCTTGAATTAGCTCCTGCCTGGCAGAGACGCAGACTGTGCTAAGAAGGTTCACACTTAACGTATTAATTTACACTAGAGAAAAATGATGATGGCTTGGAATCTCGTTAACATCCTCCCAGACAGAACAGAGCCCAAGACCTTAAAAGCCTGCACCATGACAGACCCTGCCTTCCCGCGTCCCGCGCCTTCACAGCTCAAGGAAACTAATGTCTTGACCCGCCTGGATGCCTCCCAGAAGGGCACTGCTTGGTAAACTACCAAAGTGCTTCATAAATCCCACTGGGCCCCGCTCCAGGCTATTTTTTAACACATTTTAGAACATCCAGGAGAGAAACCCAGAAAGCAGGCACGGCACCACTGACGTGACGTACTTGCTCCTACACAGACCCGCTCTTTTCCTCACCAGGCTGCCCCGTGCCGCAGAGCGCAATGTTTCGGGGAAAAATGTCATATTCAGTCCCTTACAGAGGATGGCAACAGTTTTCTCCCCATTTTCATAGAACCATGGAATGGTCTGGGTGGCAAGGGACTTTGAAGATCACCCAGTCCCATCCCCCTGCCCCGGCCAGGGACACCTCCCACCAGCCCAGGTTGCTCCAAGCCCGGCCTTGAACCCCTCCAGGGATGGGGCAGCCACAGCTTCTCTGGGCAACCTGGGCCAGGGGCTCACCCCCCTCACAGCAAAGAACTTCTTACTTATATCTAATCTAAATTTTACAGAAGAGAAACCTCAAGGATGAAAAAGGAGGGGGTGACTTACCGAAGCCCACCCCCGAGAAGGAGACGACAAGCGACATTTCCCGATCCTGATCCCATGCTTACCTGGATGGTGCATCCCACCCGGAGGGAAGGGGTGGGGGTGAGGTGGGTGTCCCCCAGTGGGTGCAGCCCCGGAAGGGGGGCCGGGGGCACCCGCACCAGGTGGCATGGGTGGGGGTGGCATGGCAGGAGGCATTCCGGGAGGCATCGCTCCGGGGGGCGGCACCGGCGGGGGGAATGATCCTGGGGGTGGGAGACCTGGGAAGAGAGATGGTTTGAATTCAGTTCAGTATAAAAACAAAAAAAAAAAAACAAAAACCAAAAAAACCCTCCCAGGCAATTGGGATGGAGGTGAAAGCACAAAGAGACACTGGAACCATAAGAAAACCCACAAAACACAACACAAAAAAGAAGTGGGATCCTTCCACTCAGCCCTGGGACAGCGTAGGTCGGGCTGCCACAGGGAGGGAAGAGGAACTCCTAAGGTCCTGCCAGCTCGTAATCCTACAGCTCCACGGAGGGTTTTGTACTGACTGTCACCAAAGAGCACCCACGCGGCGCAGTGACACTGCCCTGGGCCCCCCCCATGACAAGGAGTGGCTCCACACAAGGCACCAGGACCAGCGGTGGACGGGCACAACAGCCAACGGGGCACAGAGATGGGCACTGCCATCATTTACCCACCTGGAGGGGTGACGCCAGGTCCCAGGGAGGCGACAACAGGAGTGGGGACAGAGGGAGGAGGAGGAGCGTCGGCAAAGAGCTGATGGGGCCGATCCGCCTGCGAGAGCGGGTTCTGGGCTGCCAGGAGACGCTCAGCAGCAGAGCCGTGCCGCTCGCCTTTGGAATCTTTTTTGAAGGCATAGGAAACGGTGATGGGCCTGTTGCAGAGGTACTGTCCGTTCATGGCCTCAATGGCAGCGTCTGAAGCATCGAAGCTGGCAAAGTTGATGAAGGCATAACCCTTGGAGTTGCCCGTGTCAGGGTCTCGCATGATCTTGGGTGTCTGCAGGATGACCCCAAAGGCGCTGAAGGTGTCGTACAACAGCTTCTCATCAATTTCAGGATCCAGGTTACCGATGAAGATGTTGGCCCCCACGTCCAGGTTTTTATTGTGGGCTGAGGCTTTGTTCACTCGAATCGGCTTGCCATACAACTTGATCATGTTCATGATCTTGATGGCATAATCCGCATCCTCCTCGCTGAGGAACTCCACAAACCCATAGCCTGCAATAAGTCCCCAAACAGAGCGTTAAGACGGGGCAGATCCCCGCCCTCCCACAGCTCGTCCAACCCTGCTTGATTTAAAGCCAGAGCTCAAGACTGCCCTTAAGGGAAGCAAGATGATCTTCCCTGGGGATCATCCACCCCTCATCTCTCTTCCTGCAGTGATCTCTCTGTGATCCCAGCTGAAATATTTGATTCAACGTGCAGCTTTTGAGAGAGAGCAGTACACATCTCACCTTGGTGCTGGCCTGTGACTCGATCCTTGGGCATGTGGGTATTGACCACCGGTCCCGCCTGCAGAAAGAGCTCCCACAGCAGTGGCTCACTGACCTTCTCATCCAGCCCCCCCACATACACCGTCGCATCTGGAGCGGGGGGAAAACAAAAAGCCGAGTTAGACCCGTGAACCGAGGAAGCTGGAAGCCTCAGCTGGAAGCCCCAGCTGCACGAGGACATGAGGGGCTGGTGCTGAAATCACTCAAGTTCAAGGCAGAGATTCCCCCTTGAACTCTTAACCAGATCCCTCCTAATTACACCCTCAACCAGGGAGGCCCCCACGCCCCCCCCCTTTTCTCTAGGGAGCCCAGACACCCTCCATTCCAGCTCTTGGGTGCCCAGGAAGCCTACTGCCCCACCTTGTGCCCAGTGACGCCACGGCTCCCCAGCTGACCCCCCCCCCCAGATTCTGGGGAGCCCAGGTCCTCTCCATAGCCCACTTAGCCTCCAGGTCATCCTGCCCCCCTCCCCGCCCCCGAGCACCCCATGTCTCCAGGGAGCCTATGCTCCCCCCCAGCCCCTAAACATCTCCAGGGAGCCTGGGACACCCCCAGAGAGCTCCATCCTTCCCTCAGGGAGCCCTGGGAGCCCCATGTCTCTAGAGATCCCTGCCTCGCCATGCCCCCAGGGAGCCCAGGGTCCTCTGCAGAGCCCCCCTCCCCCTCCCCAGGGAGCTCAGGGTCCCACCCAGATCCCCCCCACAGCCCCAAGGTCCCACCCAGAGCCCCGTCCCCAGAGGAGCCCAGGGTCCCCCCGAGAGCCCCCACACGGCCCAAGGGAGCCCAGGGTCCCCCACAGAGTCCCCCATGTCCCCAGGGTCCAACCATGGCGGTCCCCAAGAAGCCCTGGGGCGCCCAGGTCCCCACAGAGCCCAACCCCACACCGTCCCCACGGAGCCCAGGGTACCCCCAAAGCTTCCGTTCCGCCCCGCCCCGTCCCCAGGCGGCGCCCCCGCGGCAGCCCCGGCCGCGGCTCCCACCCTGGTTCCGCTCGGAGATGGGCCCCGCCGCCATCTTGCCCCGCCGCCCGCTCCCGCCCGCGCGGCGTCGCCGTCACGCAACGCCGGACGCCGTGACGTCGGTCGCAGGCGCGAGCCCCGCCCCCTCGCGTCGCCGGGCGGCGGGGCGGTCGGAAGTGGCGTCGGCGGCGGAGCGCGGGGAAGGTGCGGTGGCCATCTTGGGTGTGGGCGGGCCGGCGCCGCCGCCCTTCTGTCGCGATATCCCCTGCCCTGACAGGCGGCGACATCACCCTGGCGGCCAGGAGCGCTGCCCCGGTGCCGGGGGGGTGCCCGGTGCCAGGAGATCCCCGTCCTGAGGGACCCCAGTGCCGGGGGGATCCCAGTGCCCAGGACCCCCGTGCCGAGGGTGCCCCATCCCACGGCGCCCCTCGCAGCCACGCGCTGTCGCCTGCAAAAGTGCGCTTTAATGGGCTCCGAAATACAGATCTGGCGGAAAAGCCCCTGCGGGGGAACGACAACACGGAGATCCTGCCGCTCGCGGCGTCCCGGACCCCATCCCCGTTCACCCCCGGGGCGTTCCAGGGTGTCGGAGCGGATCCCTCCTGTCGTCCTGTGGCGGAGCGGATGGGAACGAGATGGCAGCGGGATGGCAGCGGGATGGCAGCGGGATGTCGGCCCCACCGTATCGGCCAAGCCCAGGGGTTCCTGCACACCCTGGGGATGAGAGCCCCCCCGGGAATACCCCGCGCTGGGGCTGGATCCTGCTCCCCCCGGTCCGGATGGGGCCAGCCCAGCCCTGGGCTCCGTGGAGCCTTGGCAGAGGTAGCAAGAATTCCATGTAAAAAAAAAAACCAAGAAACTGCCGCGTCCGGCAAGAACTGGGGGCACCTCTGGGGCTCGGCCTCCTCCAGCTCAGGCAGGATCCAGGCCCAAAATGCCCCGTGCCCCGGCAAGGAGCAGGAGGAGGCAGTGGGAACCACTCAAAGGCGATGGCAGAAGGTGCAGAGCAGTTTTGGGGGTCCCCCAAAACCTGTGCGGCTGGAGGGGGCCCTGGGGGTGTCGTCTCAGCAGCCATGTGTCCCCATGGAGGCGGGGGGGGGGGGTGTCCTGTCGCGGGGCCCCTCACCAAGAGGGTGCCAGGGGGCTGCTGGTGGCCTCGGTGCGGGGTCCCTGTGCCTGCCAGGCGTGGAGCCGGTCCTGCAGCAGCGTCAGCTCCTCGGCCAGGCCGGCCAGAGACGGGGCAAAGCGCCCGCGCTGCAGGGAGACGCCATTATCAGCCAGGGGGAGGCGTATGGGGATGGGGGGGGGACGGACATGCAGGGGGTAGGATGGGTGGGCATGAGGTTGGGATGGGTGGAAATGGGGTCGGATGGATGGACGGATGGTTGGATGGGTGGACATGGGTTGGGATGGGTGGACGTAGGGTCAAATGGGTGGACGCAGGGTTGGATGGATGGACGTGAGGTTGGGATGGGTGGACATGGGGTCGGATGGATGGACACAAGGTTAGATGGGTGGACATGGGTTGGGATGGGTGGACGTAGGGTCAAATGGGTGGACGCAGGGTTGGATGGATGGACGTGAGGTTGGGATGGGTGGACATGGGATCAGGATGGGCAGATGCGGGGTTGGAGGGATGGACGCAGGTAGGACGGATGCGCACAGTGTCAGGATGGCCACGCACCAACCACCTGCACCAGCCTCAACCCACATCCTGAGCAGGACGCAGCCGGGGAAGAAGAAATCTCTGCCGAACTCTGAGCCCCCATGAGTCTGCGCCCCCCCGGGGGCCCACCGCAACGCAGCCCCGCCGTGCCTCAGTTTCCCCTCGGGGAGACACACACCCCCCCCCCCCCCCCAGTGCAGGCGTTACCTGTGCCTCGGGCAGACCCCGCAGGTAGCATCGTCGCCAGAGCCGGACAGAGGGTCCTGCGGCGCAGGGCAGCAGCAGCCCCGGGGGGTGCACGGGGGACCGGTTGGACCCGGGGCTGCCCCCCCGCTCGCCCAGGCTCTCCAAGGAGGGGGCCCAACGGGACAGGCGTGGCGGGGGGCGGCTGCTCCTCCAGGGAAAGGGTTGGGGTGACAACGTCCCCTTGGTCAGCACAAACACATTCCCGGCCCCCGGCCCTGGCCAGGCATCAGTGGGCTGCGAAATGGGGGGTAAAAATAGGGATTAGGGAAAAAAGGGGGGAAAAAGCCAGAGAGAAGGGAAAACGGGGGGAAACCCCATGGTTGGGGGGCACGCAGCACCGGGAAGGGATTTAACATGCAGAGCACCCCAAGTTGAATTGGGGGGGGGGCTCACGCGGCACAACCCACACACCTGGGTCCCTTCCCGGTGGTGCAGCCCCCCCCCCTCACCCCCCCCAAAGCCAAGCCCCGGCTCACCCTGCCCGGGGTCTGGGGCTCCGCGGTGTCGGGGGGTCCTGCAGTGTTGGGGGGTCCCGTGGTGTCGGGGGGTCCCACAGTGCTGGCAGCGCCCGCCGGGTTCCTGAACCGGGCCCGCTGCTGGGGGCTGTAACGCAGCCGCCAGTCCCAGACCGGGGGCAGCCCGCAGGCAGCGCTGCCTCCACCACCCCCCTGCTGCCGCCCCGGGGCCGGGTCCCGCCAGCCGTTCACCGGCGTGTAGGTCTGGCTGCGGGGCCGGTGCTGCGGGGAGAAGGGGTGAAAACGGGAGCTTTTAGCAGGGTCGATTTGGGATGTGGATGGGGAAACCGAGGCACGGCGCAGCTGGGTGCAGCTGAGCGGGATTCTCACTCGCAGGGAGAGGATTCGCCTCCATCCCCAAACCCATCCCTTAAACCTCACGGTGGGAAGGGATCCAGGAGTGTGTGTCCCCCTCTCGTCCCCCCCCCCCAGCTCACCGGGCTGCCACGGCCCCGCTGCCGCTGGCAGCTGAAGAGGAAGGTGCTGAAGTAAGGGGCGAAGCTGCTGTCATGGAGGGCCAGGAGATAGGCCTCGGTGAAGCCAAAAGCCGCCGGGAATTGCCGCACTAGCTGCCACGTGCAGTCCAGGAACAGCAGGAAAACGGGGGCCTGGGAGGGGGGGGGGGACACACACACATTAATGTCAGCCACCAGGGATGGGGACGGGTGGCAGGGGCGCAGGGGGGGCTCTCACCTCTTCTCGGGGGCTGTCGCGCGGGAGGAGCCCCAGCCGGCGGGGAAAGGGGTGCCCGGCGGCCACCCACTCCCGCTGCACCAGGCTCTGGAAGCCGGGCAGGCTGCGGGCACGGGGGTCCCCCAGGAGCTGCACCAGCGAGGCCAGCAGGCAGTTCAGGTCCCGGTCCGACGGCTCTGGGGGGGGGGGACAGGGACACACAGCGGGGAGGGGGGTGTCCCCGTCATGTCACACACCCCACTCCATCCCGGTGCTCCTCCCACCCCGGCGGTACCTTGCAGGAGGACAGAGCAGCGTCTCCCCGCCAGCAGCGACGCCACCTCTGCGGCTTTCCTCAAGCAGGTGCTGGGGGGCAAAAAGGAGGGCGGGGGCTCAGGGCACCCCAAAACTCTACACCCACCTGCCCGGGGGGCTGCAGCCCACCCTGGGATGCTCGTGGTGATGGCAGTGTGACCACACGCCCACTGCAACACCCCCATTGCCCAGTTGGGCCGTGGTGGGGGCCCAAACCCAAAACGGAGGTGTGTTTAGGGTGAAGTTTTCCCACACCACCCTGCACCCCAAAAAAAGCCCCCCCCCTCCAAGCCGCCCGCTCACCGGACATGGTCCAGCCATCGCGTCCCCTCCAGGGCTGAGAGCCACTTCTCGTCCGCCGCCGCGCCTGTCTCACACCAGCAAAGGATGGGGGGGGTCAGCGGAGGAGAAGGAGCCCCGCCATGGGGTGGGGGTCCCCTCCCGACCCCCCCGTCCCCGCTCACCAGGCAGGCAGAGCGCCCGCAGCTTGAGGTGGGCAAGCTGGATGTCGGCAAGGGTGGGCAGCTCGGCAGCGTCAGCCAACACGCAGGGCCCCCGGCCCCCCAGCAAGAGAGCTTCCAGGCACCTGAGGGGGGGAGACGGACAGAGGGACCCCCAGGTGGGGCTGGGTTGGGGCAGCCCCCCCGGCCCCCCCCAGGACCCCTGGCTGGACTCACCTCACGTCCTCGCTGCCTGGCTCGGAGGCTGCGTGGAAGCTGGCGGCTCTCAGCAGGTCTCCGCCGCCCGGGTGGTGCCAGCACAGGCGCTGGGAGTGAGAAGGGGTGACACCCCCCCATGGCACCCCCACATCCCCTTCCCCAGACACGCCCCCCCCTCCCCAGCACCCCATCGCCCTCCCTGGGCACTCACGGGCACCCGGCGCTCCTCGAAGTGGGCGAAGATCCTCTTGAGGTCGTGGTCCAGGAGCCCACTGGGCACCCACAGGTACCGGGGGAGGCTGCGGGGAGAAGGGGGGGGTGTAGGGTAGGTGCCCCCCCCCCCCAGGACACCAACACCCCCTCAAATCCCTGGGTGCCATTTCGAGTGGCTCAAGGGGTGTTTTCCCCAAACCACAGGCAGACAGGAGGATCAACCCCCCACCCTCCCTGCTGCCCTGCGAGGGGGTGGGTGTTCATGCTGTGTCCCCCCCCATCCCCAGTGGGGTGCTGGGGGGGGGGGGGGGCCGTGGGCCCCATCGTCTGGCCGGGCTGTACCTGGGGGCCATGTCGAAGCGCTCGTTGACAGCGCTCACCCTCCAGCCCGCGGCTCCCAGGCGCTGCAGCTCCTTCTCCCAGTCGCGCAGGCTCTCAAAGAGCAATGTGGCGGCCGAGCCTTCCTCCTCTTCCTCCTCCTCTTCATCCTCCTCTTCCTCATCCTCTGTTTGGGCTTCAGCAGGGCCACCATCGTGCCCCTCGACGGTGTCCCCCAGCCACGCAGCTGCCTCCCGCGCCTGGGCGATGGCGTTGGCGACCTGCAGAGAGGAGCCAGGACCAGGCATAGGCCCCCTCCCAACCCCCCCGCAAAACCATGGAGCGCCCCTAAAGCCTCCCGGCCCCCCCAGTAACTGCCATCGCCCACCCCAGCTCACCCGAAATGCCTGCGGAGCCAACCCGTTCTCGTGGAAGTGGAAGCGGAGCAGGCGGAAATCCCGGCAGAAAACGGCCAGTTCCTCGGGGATGAACTTGAGGGTGGAGGCGGCCGTCAGCACCTTGGGCTTGGCGAAGCTGCTGGCTGCGGCGGGCGAGGTGCGGGGTGGCCGTCAGCGCTGGCTGAGACCTGCCCAGCTCATCACACGGGTGGTCGGGGCCGCCACCTGAGACCTGCCCAGCTCATCACACGGGTGGTCGGGGCTGCCGCCTTTACCTGCCACCAACTTGCGGATGCAGGGCAGCGCCACGTCGTACTCGCTGTGGAGGAAGGCTCGGGAGCCAGGGGCCTGTGGGAGAGGGGGGAGAGCTGGAAGCCACCCCGGTGGGTTCCTCCCCCGGCCCCAGGAAAGGCCGCAGGGCTGGATCCGGGACCCCGCTGCCTTTGTCTGGCTGGTGCTGGGCCCTTCGTCCCCCACCGCGTCCCGCAGCGAGGAGTTCCCCAGGTGAACGCAGCGGTTCTGCAGCTGATGAGCAAGTGTGGGGCTGGGACGGGGCCGGGACGGGGCCGGGATGCAGTTGGGATGGGGCATAGATGCAACCAGGATGGGGGTGAGGATGGAGTTGGGATGTGGTCGGGATGGGGCTGGGACGCCACTGGGATGGGGTGAGGATTGGGCTGCAATGGGGTGGGGACGCGATGGGATGAAAGTTTGGGTACAGCCAGGATGGGGCTGGGATGGGGTCAGGATGTGGCTGAGGTGGGGCCGGGGTGGAGCTGGGATGCCACTAGGATGGGACTGGGATGGGGTGGGGATGCCACGGGTTGGAATGGGCTAGGGATGCAGTGGGATGGGGTCAGGATACGACTGGGACTGGGATGGGGTGTGGATGCTACTGGTCAGGATGAGGCCGGGACGAGGCTGACTTGGGGTCGGGATGCAGCTGGGGTGGGACTGGGATGAGGGTCAGGATGGGGCTGGCATGGGACTGGAGTGCCGCCGGGATGGGTTTGGGATGGAGTGAGGGATGCAGCGGGATGGGACTGGGATGGGGGGGTGGGATCGGGTCAGGACGCAGCTGGGATGGGGGTCGGGATGCAGTGGGATGGGTCCGGGACGGGGTGAGGGGTGCGGGGGGGGTGTCCCGGGGCGGGGGGGGGGGGTCCCGGGGCGGGTGCCGGTCGCACCTGGGCGGGCAGGAAGGCGACGCGGCGGTTGGTGCAGAGCAGCGTCCCGGGGACGGAGCCGTCGCCGCAGCGCTGCCGGGCGCCCGCCGCCTCCTCCAGCACCAGCTCCCCTGCGGGGACGGGCCGCTGGGTCCGGGGGCGCCCCGACCCCCCCCAAACCCCGCTCCCACCCCCCCTCCCCGGCCCCCCGGCACCTGCCCTACCTGGGAGGCCGGGGAAGGCCGGCCGGCGCCCGCCCGCGGCCCCGCTCATGGCGGAGGGACTTTGGCCGGGCGGGCCCGGAGCGGCGGCGGCGGCGGCAGGAGCGGAGCAGCCCGGCAGCCCCGAGAGCCACCGCCCGCCCCGCACCGCCCGGCCCGGCCCCCGGCGCCGGCATCCCGCCCTCCGCACCGGCATCCCGCCCCTTCGGTCGTCGTCGTCCCCCCCCACCCCCGGCATCCCGCCCTCCGGTCCCCCATCCCGCCCCCCCCCCGCGGCATCCCGCCGCGCCGCACGGGGTCCCTGGTCCCGGAGCTGCCCGGACCCCCCCCCCCGAAAGCGGGGCGATCCCTGGGGGCACGGGCAGGAGCTCCGCGGCGGGATGCGGGAGGTAGAGCCCCCCCCCCCCCAAAAGGGACGGGCGGTGCTGGAGGGGGGACGCAGCCCCCGGCCCCCCCAAAAGGGATGGACGGCACTGGGGGGGGACGCGTGTTGCTCCAGGCACCCCCTAAAGGAAGCACAGTGCTGGAGGGGGTGCATGCGGCCCCCGGCACCCCGAAAGGGATGTTGGATGCTGGAGTGGGGTCCGTACAGCCCCCGGCACCCCGAAAAGGACGCTGCCCAGCGCTGAGCACGGGGCAGGGGTACCCCCCAGCTCGCCCCCGCGCAGCCCCAGGGCCTCCCCCCGGGCCGGGGCTCTGCCGGGGGGGGGCCGCCCGTCTCCGTGAGTCACCGCCGGAGCGCGGCCTCCTCCCGACCCCGGAAAAACCCCCGCGCCGCCAGCACCGCCCGGGGCGCCCCCGCCCCGCCCCGACCCCGCTGCCGGCGGGGGATGGCGGCCCTGGGGCCAGGGAACCCCCGGGGACCCCAAAACCCAACCCCCCCGCGGGCTCAGCTCCTCCGGAGCAGGCGAGACGCCGGCACAAGGCGGCATAAACCCGGCACAAACCACGCTCAAGGGAAACCCAGCGCCGTCGGGGCACACGCTCCAGCTAAAAATCTTATTTTAGATGTATTTTCCTGCGGATTTTGGGGGCCTCGGTGGCGGCAGCTCAGGCACCCCCATTTTCCTCCTGCAGGAAAATCACCCCAGGGAAATTTCGGCCGTGTTTCTGGCTCCGGCACCTGGCGGGAGGAGAGGAATTTCCTGCAGGGCTTTGACCCAGGGCCGGTCTCCAAGGCGAGGGCAGCGTCTGCGCCAGCTCCGGGGTCAGCTCGGGTCGCCCCAAAAGCCAGAGCAAAAATTGGCCAGAGCGAGCGAGGCGGCACCGACGTGGCACCGGGCACGGGGAGGGAAAAACACGGGGAGCTGGGATTAAAAAAAAAAACGATGCAGAGAAATCCCATGGGAAACCGCTCCTGGCTCCCCCAGCCCCAACGGGGTCCCACTGCCCCGTGATACGGGTTTCCAACCAGCCCCCAAACCCCCCAAAATGCAGTGGTGGCCGCCCCATCCCCGCTCATCCCTGTGGCTGGACCCATTTGCTGTAGAAAATTACAGCGAATTTTCCCCTTTCTGGACCCATTTAAGCTCCAGCATCCCCAAAGGCCCCCTGGATTTTCAGCATCCCAAAAGGTCCTGTGGATTTTCAGCATCCCGAAAGTCCCCTGGATTTTCAGCATCCCAAAAGCCACCGGATTTTATCTTTACGGTGCGCCAAAGCCTTACTTGGGTATGAAATTGTCTCTGGCATCCCTGGGTGCCGCCTTCAAATGCAGCCGGGGGAAAAGGTTCCTCCAAAAACCAGCGAGGATTGGTAAAAACGGTGACGGAGGGGGTTCTTTTTTTAAACGAAAGCCTGAATTCGGTACCTAAAGAAAAGAAAAACTTCCCCAGGCCTCAGGCCAGGGGGTGGAAAGGGGACGCCGCGCCCCACAGGGGAGCGAAAAACCACAAAAAGCCGATGGATGGGGACGGCGAGCGGCCCCACGGGGGGTGGGAATTTGGGGTCCCGGCGGCGGTTGGGGCGGAATTCCCGGGGGCCGGGGAGGAAGGAGGCACGGCCGCTGCCCAGGGCTTTCGTTAGTCCAAGGATGTTTATTGTCAGTGAATCTATGGTAGCATAAAGGAAGGATGCGGTGTACAGCCCGATTGCCACGCGCCATCTAGTGCTCGCTACAGCGGTGCTCACCAGGAGTAAAAAAAAAATAAAATAAAATAAAAATAAAATAAAATCGACCTAACGTTTAATTAATAATAATTAAAAAAATTTTTTTTTTTCCATGAATAAACAATTGCAGAATTAATTCAGGTCACTTCTCGTAGGATAGTGATAACCAAAGCATCCCCCCCGCCCCCCCCCCCGGCCTCCCACAGGTAATATCAGCGAAGGTAAACGCTCCCGCGACAAAACAAGATGCTCACGGGGGGTGGGGGGGTGGGGGTTTGTTCAGCCTTAAAAAAAAAAATAAATCTTTCCTGCACCCAGGGCCCAATGGCAGCGACCTTCCTTCCACCGACACCAGTAAGTGCACTTATTTTAAGATTCCCCCCTCCCCGGCCCAGAGCAGGTTTGGGGGTTTTCCCCCAGGGAAAGGTGCTGGGAAAACCCAATTCCCACCCCAAATTCACCCCTTTTAGAAAAAAAAAAAAAAACAACAGGTGCCAGAAAAGTATCGAGTCCCAATGCCCCGAAAACACCGCCTGGGCCGTGGCTTTAGTGTGTTTATGAACAGGAACCGGTGGCGGGTAGAGATCCGCCGTCAATAAATAAAATTCGTGTTTAATAGTCCCTTAAAAAAAATTAATATTAGTTTCACCATAAAGGAAACAAAAATGACCTGGAAAAAGAAATCCTTGGTGGTTCTGAAGAAAGGCAGCGGGTTTGGGGGGGACCCGGCCGAGGCAGGGGCTGGCTCAGGGGGCACCTGGGAACAGCCAAAACTCTTGCCCTTCAGAGAAAAAAAACTCAATCACAGATTTTTCACCCTCGCCTGAAGTTCAACTATTTGGTGGTGGTTGGTTTTTTCGTTCCAGAAAAAAACCTACAAACTCCACGACCCATGATAAAACCCGGCAAATGCCAGCCCCCAGGGTGCTGGGAGCCCGCTTGCGCGGGGGCCGCGGGGCCAAACCTGCCCAGGCCTGGGGAACAACTTTTGGGGGAGTTTTGCCCCTTTTTTCCTCCGTAACGGCGGTGCCAGGGCTGGTTCCTCCTCTCCCGCTCCTCGGAGGGGGACCAGCAGACAGACAAAACCGCGTTGATAAGATCACAAACTTGCCAAATTTGCTTTTCCCCCCCCACCCCGCCCCGCCAGGAGGAGGAAGAGCGACAGCACCTCTGCTCATCGGGACTGGAGACACTGTTCTCCCAGGAGGATGCACGGCTGGGATACCTCCTGCCGGCATTCCCTGGGGTTTGCTCCCCTTAAGACAATATTATGCACGAATCCGTCACATTTACAAGATTCAAGCAAAACTCCCCCAAACCGCCGCTGGTAAAAACCACCAGCTTTTACCACGGGGTGCGGGGATGGGCCCCCCCGCCGCCAGCCAGCGGCTCCCAACAGCAGCTCCCCACCACAACGCGACCTCCGGCACCGCGGAGTTCACCAAAACGGAGAGGAATTGCCCCAAAACCCAACGGGAACCGCTGGTGAAGCCTTTTGCCATCCCGCCCACAGGCTTTTGCTTGGGGGAGGGACGGGCAGAGCATCCCCGCTCCGGGTGTAGCCGGAGGATATTTCCAAATCTGAAATAAAGGAATTACAGGAAAAAATAAACAGCAGAAACTGGGATGTAAAACCAAGTGACACCCTGTACAGTGAGGATTTTGGTTGATTTTTAAACATTTTGGCTCAATATTGGGGGGGGGGGGACCACGAGCGTCTGCGGGGAAACAGGAGCGAGAGCCCGTGGCGCTGGATGTTCTCCCCCCGGGTTAAAATCCCTGGGAATTACCGGGATTTGAGGGAGAGATTCGCTCTCCGGCATCTGCTCTGAGATAAGAGGCAGCGCCCAGGAACCAGGGCTCAGCCACGGAATAAAACCCAAGAAAAGAGCTAAAAATCGGAATTAAACCATCACTGGGGTATTTACAGCCGGCTGACAAGTGGCTTCGATGGCTTGACCCAAAGGTTAGGAGTTAACGACCCCGCGCAGCCAGGAAATGCCTTCATTTGCCTGTTTTTAGGTCTGTATAAACCGGTCGAACTCGCACCTTTGGACCAAGCCTTTGGGGATTTGGGAAAAATAAGGCTTCGGGTGATTCTCCAGCGTTAAGTACACTTTCGCCTCAGCACGGGAAGGGATTGCATAGTTTGACGCCTTCCGCGAAATAAAAATTAAAAACTAAAAATAAAATGAGGGAATGTTTGTAAAGCTTTGAACGCGGGGTATAATTCATGTTTTATTTTCAGGTGGTATAAACGCTGAACCTCGCTCTACACGGGGGCGGAGTCCGGTTTGGGAGCTGTAGTTACCAAAAAAAAAAAAAAAAAAAAAGAAAAATAAAAATAAAAAGAATAGCTGTGTGCAAACATCGCAGTGCTAAAGTTAAACCCACCCTGCCAGAGGCGAACGGGAGCGGACGCTTCATCCAACGCCGCAGGGGCTGGGACGAGGACGGGAGGAGAAGGGACCGGAGCGGACGACACCGAATGTGCCAGTTAATTACAGCTTCGTATTTTTGTTTTGGTTTTTTTGTGGTTTTGGTGTTTTTTTTGTTTTTTTTTTTTTTCTTCTTAACGTTTCGACTCTTTAGCCCTATTATCAAAAATATCTTTTAATATTCCTCAGCCCAAGGTCGGTTACGTGGCTCAGCAAAATGGAGCCGAGTTAATTCCATGCAGCAGAACAGAGGTAGAACGGCGGTAGCTTTGCTCAAGTAGGAAGAGTTATCGCAGCGGGGGGGGGGGGGAGCGTGTCCCCCCCACGTAAAGCGCCCGGCAGCGGCGTTACCTCCCGGTGCCGCTGGACGCTCCCCGTCCTCTCTCCTTCCCTGGGGTATTGCTGGCTGCAGACACTGACCTCCTTTTTTTCTCGCAATTCTCACTAAATCGGGTCGACCGTACCGCCACTGGAGACGGTTGGGTGATTTTTTTTTTTTTTTGCACAGTACTTCTGCAGGGAAAAAAAAAAAAAAACCAACAAAAAAACCAACAAAACTCCAAACCACTCAAGCACTGAGATCGTCCTCCCTCCGTCTCCCTCCCACCCCAAGAAAAAGTCTAAAAAAATAACATTTTAAAAACCAGAGCTGAGCCCGGCAGGAGGGCAGAGCCCTGAGCCCGCGGCCCAGGGGTGCTCCGATGGGGCCGGGCTCCCACAAGTTCAACCCAAAACAAAAAAACCCCAACCCAATAAAATCCAATTCCAACCAAGTTTCGCTCAGTACCGGCAAAAGAACTATAAAATAAAAACGGTGTTAAAAAAAAAAAAAAAAAAAAAAAGAAAATCTCTCCATTAAAAGGGTTTGCGACTGTCAAACTGAAATGGCAAAGAAAAAAATAAAAGAAAATCTCTCCATTAAAAAGGTTTGTGACGTTCAAATGGAAATTTCTGGGGTGTTTTCGCTCGATTCCAGGCAGTTGGTGATGTTGGAGTCCAGCGGGAAGGGCCCGGCGGGTGCTGCTCCCCCCTCGCCTTCTCCCAAAGCTTTGGTCTGGTTTATTGAAGGAAAAATCAACCCCCCCCCTCTTTTCCCGCTGTGCCCCCCAAGAGCGCGCCCGCGCTGAGCCCAGTCACCCCCGGGCAGAGGAGCCTCTGGAAAAGCATCGTCCCCCCTCCCGCAGGGTGTCCCTGAGGGGGGGCCACCTTCCCTCGCCCCCTTCTCCCCGCGTCGCACCAGCAAACCCCGTTTCTCAGCCCAAATCCCCGCTCCCTCTTCGCACAGGGAGGGAAGGCGTAAAAAAAAAAAAAAAAAAAGAAAAAGAAAAAAAAAAAAAGAAATAATATATATATATTATTGCATTCCCCATCTTTCATGGGTCCCAAGATCAGCGCCGGGGGGGCGGAGGTGGAGTTAGCGCTCAGAACCTGTGCACTAAAGCCTCCCGCTCCTTGCGTTTCATCTCCTCTTTGTAACAGCAGGAGCAGAAATTCCCGGTTTCCGGATGTCCGTAAAAACTGCAGTTCGGCTGCTTGCATTTGGTCTGCTGGACATTATAAAGAATTCGGGGTTTATTTTTATCCGCCGGCGGCATTCCTTTCTGCGGGCTGTCCTGCTCCAGGTACTCCCGGTAGCCGTTGCTGTGCGGGGAGGGCAGGAGGCAGGCGGATTCCGACGGGAAGGTGGGATGGACGTCCATGTCCGTGGGGGAAAATCTCCCCAGGTGGGAAGGGCTGGTTTGGGAGGGATTTGGTCGCCCCTGGGGGCAGTGGCGGGGTAAGGTGGCATAGGGGGGAAGGCTACCGCAGGCCCCCCCGGCTACTTGCCGCCTGCTGTCTTGGTAGCCGGGGGGATGCGCCCCTTCCACACTGTTCACCATGGAGGGTCTGGGAAAGGTGAAAACGCCTGAATAACCGGAGGGAAAAGCTGCGATTTTAGTGCTCAGGGCCAGATCCGGGGGCTGGAGGGTGTATGTGGGGGGAGGCGGGGGGTACGCGGGGTTCAGCATCACCTCCTCGCCCCGGGGGGTGCTGGCCTCCGGCTCCGGCTTCTTGGCGGTGGCAGCGCTGCCCAGCGCCTTCTTCTCTGCCTCTTTTTGTTTCTGCTCAGCCATGAAGCGTTCCTCGGCGTCCAGGAGGTACCGCTGGATCATCTCCTCCTGGTACGGCTGCCGGTTGCTGGTCTTGAGGTGGCCGGCGAAGATGAACTTGCGCTCTCCCTGCATGGCGGCCCGCAGGATGCTGAGGCTCAGCCTGACGTCGTTGCTGTATTTGTAGGGATCCGACGGCTTTTCGGGGGCTGCTTTCCCTGGGCAGGTTTTCTCCACAGGAGCTGACAAGTCTCCTTGGGAAGATTCCTCTTTACTGCCTTTCCTCGATTTCAAGGATCCTTTTTTCTTCTTCTCCAAGGTGTCCCCCTGCCCGTTGCTCACGCCTCCCTTGATGGTTTTGCTGTGCATCAAGCCACCCATGTTCTTTTTTAGCTTACTTCCCAAAGTCTTGCCGAAGCTGCCCAGCTTGTTGGCAACCGAGTCTGCCCGTTTCTTATCTTTTTCCTTATCCTTGTCTCGGTCTTTCTTTGGTTTCTCTTTGTCCTTGCAACCCCGGCTGCCCCCGTTGCTGGCTGAACTGCTGCAGACCGACTCCTTGTCTGACTCTCCCGACTCCGCAGCTGAACGAGCATCGTCACCCGCGGAGGCTGTCGGGGATTCTGGCTGGGCCAAAGGCGCCTAGGGAGAGAAAAAACCATATATATATTTCAAAGTCCAGTAAGCTCCTCAGATAGGAGTTTTCAGGATGAGGGTGAAACAGAGGAGGCTTTTCGGGGGCTGCTTTCTCATTTCGGTGATCAGAAAACGGAGGGGACAACATTCAAACACACTTTGGGATACGTCCCCAGCAGCTGTCCTGCACGTCCATAAATGTCTTAACTCGCTGGAGGTTGCAGGGGAAAAGCTGGAGAAGAAGAAAGGGTCACACCAATTCCCGCTCTGGTCACCCCAAAGCGCGGCTGGCATGGCTGGCACCCGTTTCCAGCCCTTCGCCTCGACGGTTCGCACGCGGAGAAGACAGCGGGGGACAGAGAAGACCGAGGGGGGACAGGTCACCGTATTTTTAAGCCAAGCACCCGAGAGCACATGGCCAGTTAAGGAGGCGACAGCCAAAACGTCACCATTCGAGCTTTGCTAGAGATGAGACCTTGCAGCATCAGACGGACCAAACCAGCTCATGATTAAGTTTGGGGAGTTTTCTCCTTAAAAGGGGAGGGGAAAAAACCAAAAAACCAAACAAACCCTCATGCTGTCAAGGCAGCCACCACCATCCGCCAACACACAACCATGGGGATTTGGGATGCGGACGGGGGTTTTCCTGCCGAGGAAAGGTCCCAGGAAAACTAGAGTCAAACCCTGTGTCTCAAGGCAGCTTCTGGCGGCCGTAAACCAAGAGTTTGTGTTTGCCTTGGAGAGGGGAAAAAACAGGCACGAAAAGCTCTAGGAAATAATGCGCGCACAAAAACTAAATCATTTATCTGCTCAGAGCAGCATTAGCCGCAATTTCTGGGGGCGCAGAGCGCCTCATGTGAAGGAGAGCAAACGGCTTCACATCTGCTGCCCTCCGCAGAAGGGAGGTTTAAATAATTAAAGAGTAAAGAAAATACTCCTTGTCTCTTTACCTGCATGTCACAAGGCAACGTGATCCATTTAACATTCATGTAGCTGTGCAGCAAGTGCAGCTTTGCTTCCAGCGATAACGTCACACTAAAACGTAAAACGAGGATTAAGAAAAAAGTTAGAGTCAAGTTTCACGTTAATAACTGCGATTCTCTCCTCTATATTTAGTCATTTGCCTGTCGTCTTTATATTAAAAGGCGTGTTTTAACACAACAGGTAAAACCACATCGAGACAGCAGCAATACAAAAGGTAGCATTTTCGTAGCCTTCCAAACCTTTCAATTCAAACCCAAATGAATAAATCAGAAGATTCCCGAATGTCAAAACCCAAGCTCGCTACAACTGAAAATGAACTCGACAAATAATCTTACTTGTACGTGAGACAAATAACAAAAAAGCAGATGTCACAGATCTAAACAGAACTAGTTTCAAAATGATTCTCCTCTCTATAAGAACAACTTCAGAAAAGAGTAAAGATGTTCGCTCAAAAATTTCCGCTTGTCAAAAAAAATAATAATTCTTTCCAGTAAAAAACCCCCAGGGACGGAGTCTTTTCTACTGGCTCCAAACCCCTCAAAATTAGATACTGTATCAGTAAAAACCTGCGCCGAGTTTTAATACTTCGACTGTGGAGGTTTCTAGGTTTCTTCACCCAAAGTGGAGGAGTCGTCGTGCTTCCAGCTCCCCGACCGCGGCACCCACCGCTGCCGGCTCTCAGCTCGGCAACAGGAAACTCGCTGCCGCGGAACAGGAGGGGTGTCCGACTGCGAGCCCCCCTCCCGCTCCAGGGCTCGGAGGTATTCCTTAGCTCCCGATGGGGAGAGAGGAACGGAAAAATACACCTCTTTTTATCCGAATATGACAGCTCATCCCTGCTCGCTTCTGAGCTACGCCTAGTCTGAAGCTCTGGGATTCGCAGAAGTCACCTCTCTACCCTGTGGGAATGAAGCTGATGAGATGTCACCACCCTACTGAAAATGTACCCGAAGGGAACGAAACAAGAGAAAAAGCTGTTCCATCCCCACCAAAGAGGTTCACGCTGCAGCACAACTTTCAGCCAAACCCAAGACAGCCTCAGCTGGGGACAGAGCAAGGAACCCTCCCGCTGTGATGGCTCCAGTCTGCCGATAACCAACCTGGCCAGCTTGACATTGTCACTGTCGTCCTTCCCCCACTGCCATTCCTTCCCGGGATCCACGGCAAAGTGCACGGGGAGCAGCTTGTGCTCGGAGTCCGTCAAGGGAATCACAGCTGCAGGAGAGTGAAAAAAGCCCCCTTTTAACGCCCGAAATGACAAAACCTTGCGTGTTGGCAGCAGCGGCAGCCAAGCTCCAAGTGCCCACCAGAACATCAGCTCTGATGGCAACTGGGGTCACACCAAATGACACAGCAACTGGCAATGCCTGGGATAACGGAATCATCATGGAATGGTTTGGGTTGGGAGGGACCTCAAAGACCATCCCGTGCCACCCCCTGCCCTGGGCAGGGACACCTCCCGCCAGCCCACGTTGCTCCAAGCCCCGTCCAACCTGGCCTTGAACCCCTCCAGGGATGGGGCAGCCACAGCTTCTCTGGGCAACCTGGGCCAGGGGCTCACCCCCCTCACAGCCAAGAATTCCTTCCTCACATCTCATCTCAATCTCCCCTCTTCCAGTGGCAAACCCTTCCCCCTCGTCCCAGGGCTCCCCTCCCTGCTCCAGAGTCCCTCCCCAGCTTTCCTGGAGCCCCTTGAGGGACTGGAAGGGGCTCCAAGGTCTCCGCGGAGCCTTCTCTTCTCCAGGCTGAACCCCCCCAGCTCTCTCAGCCTGTCCCCACAGCAGAGGGGCTCCAGCCCTCCCAGCAGCTCCGGGGCCTCCTCCGGCCCCGCTCCCACAGCTCCGTGTCTCTCCTGTGCCGAGGCCCCGGAGCTGGAGGCAGCACTGCAGGAGGGTCTCCCGGAGCGGAGCAGAGGGGCAGAATCCCCTCCTTGCCCCCCTGCCCACGCTGCTGGGGATGCAGCCCAGGCTGGGGGGGTTTCTGGGCTGCCTGCGCATGTTGCCGGCCCATGGCCAGCGTTTCCCCCCCCAGCACCCCCAAGAGTCCTCCTCAGGACCGCTCTCAATGCTGTATTGATATAATTTTATTTATTACCTACCTTGATCTTTTGTGGGTTCCTTCTGCTCCATGGATACCAGGGCAGAAAAATGGGCTTGGTCGTAAGCCAGTACCAACGGAGAACGATGGCACTTGTTGGCTGGGACTTCCAGAGGAAGATAAATCCCTCCAAAGGGAATAGGGGCAAAGGCTGGAAAGAATTCAGGGCAGTTAGCTTTCACACGAGCTTAAAGAGTTAAGAGTTGTTTACACTGAAACTGCTCCAGAACAAGCTGTTTGCTTCATTCAAGGTTTCACCTGCAATTATCTGTCAGCTCAAGGGACACTAAAAAAAAAAAAACCACAACCCAAAACAGACATCTATTTCACATCAGGAGGAACACGGTTGCAAAATGAACCTGTATTTTCTACAAAAAAACCCCTTTTTTACTCCTCCACAAGACAACTTCAAGCTTGCACACAGAATGACGGTAATTGATTAATCTTTTCTGACAGGAAATTAAGTCTGCTAGTGGAAAATACGACAAGCAGGGAATGGAATTTCCCATCTTCACGCACACGCGTGGGTGCAAAAGAGGTAGAAAATAACCACCCCAAAACCCATCACACGGACACTCTTAGAAACAGCAAAACATCAGCTGCGATGCTGAGCTGTGCGTGCCACAACCTTCGAGCAGCTCCGCACAGCCCGTGCTCTGCTCTCCGATTCACGATCCGGCTTCGCTGAGCAAAAAGACCCCGTGAAATTGTGCAGCAGAGAGGGAACACCCCCCCCAAGAACGCGTAATTCAGGAAGAGTTTGAAAAGAGAATGCAATTCCTACCTTCTCCCCCCGAGTCCCGCAGCATCGTGTCCGCCACCACCACTATGGGTCTCTTCAAGACGTGGGCGAGGACGAAAACGTGGAACTCCTCCAGGCTCTCGTACACCGGCTCCTCGGAGCTTTCAACACTGGGGGAAGTAAGAAAAACAAACACCACCAATTTTCACCCCTTGGGTATTTAATCCTTGCTTTTAAAAACAGGATGAGGTCGTTACGGGCAACCACGTAGAGGCGGGTCATGTTAACAACATGAAGTTTGATGCTCAGCTCTGATTTGAGATTTTGGATGTACACCCCCTCAAAAATGTCCCGTTTTAAGACAAGGGTCCTCTCCAGGAAATACCACATCGCTGCTTGGCACTTCTGGGAGTCTCTTATCTAAACAGCCTCGAAAGGGGTGTGTGTTTGGGATGGCTGCAGCGATAAAGCACCCTTGGTGCGCACAGGGAGCACTGCGGAGAGTCTTAGCTTTCGTTTATTACTCTCATTTTATAGGCATCAATATGGTGACACACAAGAAAAGCTCAGCTTTCTGTTCAAGGCGTGCGTTACCCTGCAAAAAGGGGTCGGGCAGAATTTAAATCTTTTTCCCTGATGCTCCATGAACCTCTCCATCGCTCCTCATGATCCTCCATCCTTCCCCTCGAAACCCCACGAGCCGGACCAAGGCAGCAACCCCCAGCCCAGTCCCGCCCTCGAGAATTATCCTGATATTAAGGAAGATAAGGAAGATATTTGCTGTGTTTCTACATCTAAGCGTATTATTTTTGACTTTGGTCCCCTCCACGTACCCTCCGCAGCCACCCCCGTTGGTGCCGTAGTGCACGCGGGGCTCGCTGGATGCCAGCTTGATCAGCTCGTTCCACTCCTTCTGCCACTCCTCTTCCGTGTAAACCAGACCAGACTGCAAAATGCCAGATAAAATACCAAATAAAAACACCCAAATCTTCAAAGCAAATACTTTCCAACCTCTGCAGCAGTTTTCTACACGCAGCCACAACTCTTCTCTATGGATTTATGCAAAAATAATCAATATATTATGCAAAAAACCAAGATGCATGTTTCCAAATCTGTGTTCTCGAGCCAGTGGAAGAGATAATCTGCCCGAAATGAAAGTTTGCCTTTTTGCGGTGTGGAAGTAAACATTTCAACCCACAGAATGAGGAAACCTTTACTATTATGCTAATCCTTCCAGTAGGGGAGATGACATCGTCTATTGACGAGAGATGGTGGGAGAGATAGTCGGAATAGCTTAAATAGAGAACTTATTTTCCTCCAAAAAAAACAATGTAAGACACCACAGCAGCCATAAATATTCAACTCGAGGGGAGATTTAGATGAGATACCAGGAAGAAATTCTTTGCAATGGGAAGGGCAGGGAGCCGTTCCCTCCTCCTCCTTTCCCCAGCTCCATAATCGGAGCTCCAGCATCCAAACACAACAGCCCAAGCGCTCGACGCTGCCAAGAAACCCTTCCAGCCGTGCACCAGAAGCAACGGGTGGCACGTTCCGCTCTCCACTGGGTTCTGCAAGGCATTAATTAAGTTTCTCTGCTCCCGGTTATGTCGTCAACACAAATTCTTTCATCGCCAATCTAAAGCTCGTGAAGCAAAGCAGGGGAGGAGAGTATCGCGCCCGGCGCGGGTTGTGAAACACAGAGCAGCATCCGTCACCCTGGGCTGCTTCCTTCCGAGCTAATGTGGAAAGGAGGAGCTCGTTATCCTCGGTTTCCAGCCAACCGCTGCGGCGGGACCTGCCATTCCTGGACCACTGCACCATCGACATCCCCCACCGACTGCCCAGACCCTCCGGCTCCTGCCGAGCACCGCGACCGGGGCACGACACCACCACATCCGACAGCCCCAGTATTTTCAACTCCTTTTAAGATCCGCAAGTCACACGACTTTGCTGGCAGCTAATTCTGGAACACGCAGTTTGAAGAGATGCATAAAAGCATGCTTTTAATAGCAGTAAAACCTCCGATTATTTATTAACTACCCTGCTTCAAACAGGGAAATATGTATTATTGTTTTTTTTTTTCAAACTGTCAAGATATGAATTCTTTGTGCCCTTCCAAAAATAAAAAGGAAGCTGGAGAGTAAACAACATCCTTCAGTGTCAGATGGAAACAAAAGTTTACCCCGTTCCCAAAAGCCTCTCAACACGGAGGGGCCGCCTCGCACCATCTGGCCCCTCTCCACCTTGCCAAAGCCGTCGCCCCGCTTTCGGGGGGGGTCCCCGTGCCGCGGCTTTGAAGGGCCTTTAATGTGGCAAGCTCATGAATTTCCTTTTTTGGTGGAGGAGTTGGTGCCGCGCTCTGGCCGAGGCGCATGTCACTGATCTTTATCGCTGGAGAGACCGAGGCCACCGCGTTGCTTTGCTCTGTAAAGCCCGGCACGGCCATCACACCCTGCTGCACCTCAAATGCCTGAGGCAATACTCATTTTCCATTGATACTGGGCAATTCTAATAATAAAAAAAAAAATTCCTACCTTATAATAAAGAGAGTTTTCCCATGGTTCAGAGGGAAGGAGAAATCTGATCGCGGCACAGCCAATTATCACAAGCCAGGGAGTTGCCCAAAATTCAAGGCAGGCTTTATCACGACAGGGAGCATCGCCCAGACCCACGGGGATACCTCCTGGAGACGCTCCCCGTGAGCTCAGGGGACCCCGCGTTCGCTCTGGGTCTTACCTCCTTGTTCTGCTGCGTTTGCTGCCAACGCCACCTCCGCTTCAGGGCTTCCCTCTCCAGGCCTTTGTCCATCAAGGTGTAAAGGGATTTGCGAAGCATAAGATCGCGATCGTGGAAACCCCACATACCTGCGCGGGGAGGGGAAAAGAAACGGCAGCGGAGGATGAGAGCGGCTGGCATCGCTCCCTCGCTCCGCTGAGGTCCTGCAGCCGGCCACGACCCAGGGCAAGCGGGAAAATCGGGAAAACAGAGGCAGAAAAATGCACATTTCTCAATCTAAACAATAAAATTCCTAGTTCAAAGCCTGTGTTTTCCACCAGCGGCGAGTTTTGTGCAGCTAAATGGAGATGCTGCCGCCTCCGCTTTCAACTCGAAAGCATCTCACAGATGCAGCAAAATATTTGCTCACAAAAATCACCCGCTCCTTTACATCAACATCTGATGGGAAAATGAGGCCACGTTAAATGAGACTGTGGTTTTGCTGTGTCTGAAATATATATAACGAAGGAAAAACACAACCCTGCTGATTTAAGAGTCTGGAAACCACAGAAAATTTACTACGGTCCCACTTGACCAGACGAAATCAAACCTGGGCTCTTGAAACATGCAAGAGGAGGGAAGGGGCGACTCTGTTATTTCCCATTTCCTTCAGAAATACAGGGAAACGTGCCAAATGGAAGGGGAGAGGTATTTTAGAAGTACACAAGCTATTGGAAGCCAGTTTCCTTCAACCTATTCCTCTCCCACAGAGCCGGAGCGTCGCGACTGCTCCCACACCTCCTGCTGCGGGGTCCAGGACGAGTGGCAGCATCCCCGTTTCCCGCGGGAAGGGCCGGGAAACGCTGGGTGCCGCTCCCGAAGGATGGTGCTGGGCTCCCCTCCCCAATCCCAGCCGGAGAAGGGGCTGAAGCGAAGCCGTTCGTTATTTCGCCCACCACGAACGAAGGCGAGCCCTCACCCAGGGAGGCGGCGTGGAGCAGGCAGTTGCCGTCGCCGGTGGTGGCCAGGGGAAGGAGCCTTTGGCAGCTGGGATCCACGTTTGCCCACCAGTTCAGGCGACCTGCGGGAGTATTGGAGAGCGTGAAAACGGGGGCCCGTGACACAGCACAGGATTGGCACATTCCTCCCCGTAAAAAAACACCGCTGAGGGTAGAAACCTGCTTAATTTGCAGGGGAACAGCCAAAGAGAGGAGCAGTTCCAGAGACAGCCTGTGGCCGGAAGAAGGAAGGGGTCCGAGACAGTGGTAAAGCAACAAAAAGGGGAGATCGGAGCTGCAAAACTTCATGGGGATGCAAGGAAAGGGCCAGGCTGAACTTAAGCTCACACAAATTAGAATTAATTAGAAAGAGGAGCCAGCGCAGCCAAGACTTTAACCCAGACCAGCGCCGCCCCCCCGTCCGTTTCTCCCCCTCTCTACTTATTTCAAAACCCATCAAGGCTTTTGAACCCTTATTTCAAACCCTTATTCCAAACCCATCAGGCTGAAAACGTCTCCTCAAGTGCCCGTCACAAATAATGCCCAACAGCTTTCCCACTTAAAACACGCTTTTTGTTTCTTCTTGTAACCAAATCGCTCCTATTTAAACCATCTCACATCAGTCATTTTTTCCCCGCTCACCGGTTTAGGTAAAATACCCGGGAACTTTTGCTGATCCCAGCAGCTTTACCGATGAAAATGCAAACTGACAGTGCTTTACACCATTTAAAAATAGCAGCTTTTCGGTAATAGAAGGCACTTGTAGCAATTCAAGTCAAGAGTACCTAAAAATAGAAGCTGGGAAAAAATTAACATACATGCCGCAGTCAAGTGGAGTGCGACGGGAGGTTAAACATTTATCAGGGAAATGAAATCGGGCTGAATTAGGACTTTGAACTCGCAGCCCAGCCTGTGTCTTGCTCTGCCTTAAAACCAGGCGCTGCCTCCCTTGGCTGGGATTTTTTTCCGGCAGCTTTCCTGCAGTGGGTCCCGTGCAACAAGGCAGGTTTTTTGGCTGGTAGATGCTTCCAACAAGTCGCCTTTAAATTGCCCTTGCAGAAAAACCAGCCTTTTCCCAGCATTTCTAACCAACTTCTCCCTGCTCCCGAGCGCAGGACCGCGGCTCTCAAACACAGGACTTCTTGAAATTGTTTGCACAACCTCAGCTTCAGCAGCTGTAGAAGGGCTAAATAGAGAAAACTTGTTTTTAAACCCCAATAAACACAGGAAAAACGTTCAAACACAGCGCTGGCTGCAACGCCAGGGCTGGTTAATTTCTTTTCTCGGCGCGGGGAAAAGGAACCCGTCGGGATTGCGAAGTGTTTAGCGCAGAGCCTGGGGACAATAGCTCCGCTCGGAAAAGCCGGCTCTTTTCACTCGATATAGCTCCTGGCACAGCGAAGCCGCAACACTGCGCCAAGTGGCGCGGGGCCAGAGGAGCGAATCGAGCAGCAAAACAGCCTCTCACGCAAAAGCCAACCCAAACGCAACGCTACCGTGGGCAGCGCTCGGCTCCTTCAGTTATTCTTTTTTTATCCATTTCACCTCCTTCCTGGAAAATTCGCTGCTCTTTTAGACGGCTGGGGTGGGGGGTCGGGGGTGTTGGGCATCGCCGGTCGGTGCTTCGGAGGTGGTGCCACCTCTGCTCCAAGCGGGACGGGTCCCGCGCAGAGGGGACACACCTCGGGGAGGTATTTCTATTTATTTCTGTTTGCACGGCGCGGTGAGGCTGCGCATGGCCACAGCCAGGCAGCCGGAGTCGCTTGTCCAGATTTCCAGATTACTCAAGAGAAGTCATCTCGAAAAGAAACCGCATTCCCCAAAACCCTTCTCCAAATGTTTTGCTCCCATCGAGGCTGTGGAGAGGCCAAGAGGCCCCTAGAAGTATTTAAAACGACATATTTCTCCACACGTGGTTATTAGGAGCAAGCCCCGAGAGCTCCAGGAGAAAGACAAATGGTTTCAGGAGCACGAGGGACCTCCCTGCAATCCCCATTCGAGCGGCGAGGCCGGCAACAGCTCTTCCGCACACCTGAAGACCCGAAGTTCCTCTGCATCCAGCACCACGGCTCTCACGGGGTCCAGTTTTGCCCTGCAGCTGGTTTTGCTACAGAACATCTGTTTGTCCCAGCAGAGGTCAGAAACCTGCGCACAAACGTGTACGGTTGGTAAAATACCGTCACAGTTGGTAAAACACCGTCATTTCTTCTAACAGGAACCATCTAAATAGGTCACGGCAGTGGGAAGGGACAACGATGGGGCTCCTCCCGGCCCGGGAATAAGGACTGACTAATTGAAAAACCAAATGACTTCCCTAAGGCTACCAGGGAATCCAGCGCCATAATTGCAAGGCCACCGTCAGGGACAGAGGGACCGTTCCCAGGGGTGACCTGGCCTCCGGCTCCTCGTGCCAACGTGACAGACCCACCATGGACACCCAACCACGACTGTGCTGTGACCGCAGACCACGGGGGACCCCATGACTGAATCACCGGGGAAGGTGAGGGAACAGGATCACCACCTACAACGGGGCTAAAAAAGAGACCAAAAAAGGAGAACAGCTAGAAAAAAGCGGCATCTCTGCTGAAACACGCTCATGTCATATCCAAAATAAGATAATTCATCTGTAGTCTCCTTGTTTAATCTGGAGCCCATCTATGATGAGAACAATACCTCCAGGAAACATTTTTTTTGGGATCTGTCAGCGACAAGAGCGTGTTGAAGCGCATTTAGACGTGGGAGGGGTCAATGGCAGGGCAGCAGGGGTCCTGCGCTGCGGGCAGAGTCCTGCGGACCAACTTCTGAGAAGGTTTCTCCTGTCTTTTTGAAGCAAGACCCAGCCGTGAGCTCGTCTCTCCTGCCAAGGGAACCAATGACTTAGGGGTGAAAATATTTGCAAGGTGGATGCCAGGCAGGTAAGGCAGAGGGGGGGATGTGTACGCACGTGCCTCTGCTCACGCACAGGGTAAAAGGCTTCCCAAAAGCTGGGTGATGCATCACCGAGGCACCCAGCTCTTTGATCGCCCGCTCCGAGACGCGGGACGTTTATGCCCCAAGAACGAGGAACCCGTTTGCCAGCCCTTCCGTGCCGTTCCCGCAGCAAAGAGCCCTCATCTCTCCACTCAGCAGTTTTTAATAGTCCACCAGCTGATGTTTATTATTAGGGTAATATGACATTAGTCTGAAGTGCGAAGCAGGAGGTTTCTTGCTGATACGCTGGGGGACGTCTGAAGATGTGCTCGGCCCCGTGTCCCTGACCCTGGGGACAAAGCCTGACCTCGGAGCCAAGGTAAAGCCACCAAATCCAGGGCTTGCTTTCAGAGCTTCCTGATTTTTATTTTTTTTTAATAGCCTGGGGCAAGGCACTGCTGACTGCTCCTCCATGTGTGCAACGAGAAAAAACACTCTGAGTCTTCAAAATATAGGGCAAGGCTTAACCCACTGAGGTTTGTGACAAAGAACACGAAAGTTGCGGCAAGGGCCAAATTTTCAGCTCCACCAAGACCTTTTCATACAACTCCGAGCACGCTAAAAGCTTTCCAAGAGGATGTCATTACAATTTACAGCCACTTTAAAGCACACTTACTCTGCCACCGCGGTGTAAAGGGATCTCTGGATAGAAGGAGAGGAGTATTTGAACATTTATTGGTCTATAAAATATTTGCTTAATCCCCTATGGGCAGCACGTACTAAATTAATAACGGGAGTCAGCATAGATCACAGCACCACGCTCACAACCCTGCTCCAAATTACGCTTGGAATATTTTATAAATGCAGTACAGCCCTTTAATAAAGACAAACACCCATTTATAACAAACCCGCATACGTAACGCAGATACACTTTAGCCTTCAAAAGGCACTTGCTGAAAAAAAAAAATAAAATAAATCAATTACTTAGTGTTAATGCCGTCTCAGCGTGCCAGGAGGCGTCCCCTGGCACAGGCAGCCACCTCTCGTCCCCCAGCCCGGAGTTTGTGCCGCGGCAGAGCCACCCAACGCCCCCCCGCTGCCGCTCAGGTGTAGATCGGTGGGTTTTAACCTGCATTAGACGTGACAGCTTCGCCCCCGACCGACGGTAACGCCGCTGTAACAGGATCACTTGGATCAAGTGTTCGTTTCCAAACTGTGAGAATATTTATTCCAGGAACGCTCCAGCAGGAGAGGGCTAAAATTTGACATTAAGAGTATATATTATGGAGGAATAGTTTTCGAGGTGCGTGCATTGGTGACAGAAAGAAAGGAGAGGTGGAAAAGCTCCTGAGATCTTGCCTGGTGTCCTCCTGCCCCCCCGCCCCACACCGGTAACAGGCATTAGGTTTGCCCTGCCAGCAGGGAGGTCCCGTTCATTCACCAGCTAAATCTTATTTACAGATCACCGAGCAACTCTTCAGGAGGAAAACAGCACGTTGGAAACCAAACCCAGCTGCGCCCGGGAGGCGGGTCCTCTCCAGGCAAACAGAAAGCCAGCAGAGGAGTTCTCCTGCCTTGAAGCAGCACATAAAACGCATCATCTGTCTAAAATGTTTGTAATCGCTTCTAATATTTGTCAGCGGCGATGAGCTACTGTCTGTGTTATGCAGGAATTGCTTTTCCCCCACCTTCTCCCAGGAAGGCCGCCAGGACGGTGCAGGGCAGAGGGTGAGATAATGCAGCTTTTTTTTGAGCGTTACCGCCCAGCTGCATGAGCCGTGATGACACAGGCTATTTATTTACGTTCGGTGGCTGCAGGCAAAGCCAAGCAGACTCTTACTCAACCCTTGCACCATGCTACAAAAAGGGATGAAATAATACCCAGCAGATACACGTCCTCGCAATGTGCTGGCTCCTTGCGGCACCGCTGCAAAAAAAACGCCACATTGGCATTAAAAAAAAGTACTCACCAGCCTGCTCCAGTGCCACCAGCATGGACTGCTCAATGAGGTCTCGCTCGATGAAGCTGCGGAAGTCCTCGGTGTAGACGGTGAGGTCGGGCAGCTGGAAGGTGCAGATGGGCATCTCCAGCAGATGTTCGCTGCTGCCGTTGCTGGAGACGTGGGAGCGGGCCAGGGAGACGATGGTGGAGCTGGCATGGGAAATGCCTCGAGACAGGCGTTTTTCTGAGAAAAGAAAGATGAAAAAAACATCTAAATGATGCAGAAACAGCAAACCTTGCAGAAGCAATTATCAAATTGATGCCTTCAACCAGTATTTTTCATAGAATCATAGAATCATGTAGGTTGGAAGGGACCTTTAAGACCATTGAGACCAAGACGGGTTGCCAGTGCTTGGATTGCTCCAGCATATAAAATATTTCAGGCCCCAGAAGGAAGATTTAAATTGATTCGGATTGTTTTTGTGACACTGACCTTGCACAATGTCATCCTGCCGCTGGAGCGGCGGCCGCATGGGCCGGGCTGCCTCTTTGTCAGGGGGTTTATAGTTGCGTCCCTCGTTGAAGGAGTGGGGCAGGTTGCCGGCGTGCACTTGCCGTAGCTGTTCAAAGTCACTCAGGGCTGCACTCAGATCCCAGTTCTTGCCTGGATGGGAAGGAATCAATAGTGGTCACCATCAGACGAGAGAGAAATCAAGTCGGTTCCTAAAAGATCTGCAATAGAAACTAATAATAGTTGAGTTTATCATGAAGAACGAAGGCCATCTGGCAGAAACAAGGAGGAAACCAGGGTGCAGCACCACTCATTCAGATGGTTGATACGTATCTGCCAGGATGTGCAGTTCTGGAAGAGATTTAACCACGGCAGTGCCCAGAAAGTGTTGGCTCTACTGCCAATGGGGGGTTTACACCTCGCGTGTGCAGAGACACAGAGCTACTGCTCTTGGATGCTGGACATCTGCAAAACCTAAACAAAGGTCCAGAGACCTCAGATTTTCATAGAGACACAGAATCACAAAATGGTTTGGGTTTTAACCACAAAATGGTTAAAGCTCATCCTGTTCCCCCCCTGCCCTGGGCAGGGACACCTCCCACCAGCCCAGGTGGCTCCAAGCCCCGTCCAACCTGGCCTTGAACCCCTCCAGGGATGGGGCAGCCACAGCTTCTCTGGGCAACCTGCGCCAGGGGCTCACCCCCCTCAGAGTGAAAACATTCTTCCTTAGATCTAGTCTGAGGTAGAATTTTGCCAGAAGAAGATTCTTGGCTGCGAGAAGAAGGGCAGGGTCACCGTAACAGCGTACGCAGCACAGAGATGGGACTGAAGTAAAATAAACATAGTTTTGCCCTTGGGGAAGGGAGATGGAAGGTCAGGCTGCGCCACCTCCACCAGCATCTACACAATCTCCGCAGCCGATTGCTCCAGGTCAGACCCCAGCACTTTGATTTCTAACCCTCCAGCTGCCGGGAAGACAATCCCCCCCCGACGCAGACACCCCCGTACCAGCCCCCAGCCCTCCGCACCCTGCGGCACCGCAGGATGACGCTCCGGCGACAACACCCAGCTTCAAAAGCCAAATTCAGAATACAACGTTTTGTATCTCAGCGCGTGGCTGGAGGGACGACCGCCCAAAACCCAGAAGCCAGCGAGGCCCCGGCGGGGCAGGTGGCACCAGAAGAGCTTTTCAGCATCTGGTGCCGTCACCGTCCAGATAAATTATTCAGCAAAACACCCTGAATTTCGTGGAGTTGAGCGAATCCCTAAAGCGGTTCCATTTCCATTTAACACTACCCAGGCAGCTGCAAGAACGTAATATATATTAAAATAGTCTTTCAGCATGCAATAAATTGACTTTTTAGGAGCCACTATCTTCCAAAGGCGAGAATACACAGAAAAACCCCCAAACCCTACCATATGGCTTACATTTAGGAAAATTGTGATTTTTTTTTTTTTTTATTCTGAACACTGTTAATCTAGGCTCTTAAATTAGCAAGTTAGCAGACACTGCAGAAAGAAAGCCAACTTTATATATAGTAACTCCACTACAGGAAAGATATATAAACCGCCAATTTGCTTCTATCATAGCTCACGGACAATAAAAGAAGTCATTATGTCTAATTCCCTAAAGGAAATACGCTCCTCGAGTATTTAAATTCTTTTGAGAGACGTAATTTGCAGCATTTAATGATTGACTCCAAACGGAAAGTTATTTTCAGGTTTACCTTTTGAGTCAAGCGGACTAATTTTTTTTCTTTTGCCTTTTTGTTTTTCTTTAATGACGTAGTGAATCAGTATCAAGGAATGACAATGACCCACCAGATTCAAATTAATTTTGCGACAGCATCCCTATTTGCTCCAGCACGGCAGCAGCAGGAGGATTCTCCAGCGACCCTGGCCCATGGCAGCTGTGTCTCCCAACCAGCTCCACCAGCAGCTGCTTCAGAAACTGACAAAAAAGCTAAATTTGGGGCGCAGAAAAAGATAAATTTGGAAAAAAAAAAAAAATCTAAATTTTGGGAAAAAAAATTATCTAAATTTTGGAAACTCTATGTGAAACGAGCAGACTCATAAATCCCAGTATTCCTCGACAACCCGGTTACCCGCGAGCAGCTGGAAAGGGCAGGACTGATGGACCCCACAGGGCTCTTGGCAAAGAGGCGGCGTTTGGGGAGATTTCTGCGCAGAGCGGGTTCGGCCGGTGCCTGGGGGATAAATGGGAGGATCCCTCCTCCCACGGGAAAACCCGTGTCCCCATGGGACACCACGGGCCAGAAGTTCAACCATGGAGAGACCCAGAGCCCAACTTCTCCTTGCCAGAACGCGGCATGATTTCAAAGAGCAGAACCTAATTAATTTTCCTAATTAATACATCTCCTTCTCCCCCAGGTCTTCAGCTTTGTGGTGCTGGGTTTCCAAGGGCGCTGGAGAGCCCAATGATGGAGAAGACCAATGTTCCAAAGACCTGCCGCTGCCACCAGACAGTGACTTCGCTTGTCACCTGCGCAAAACTACGAAGCACGGACAGCAAACACGACTTAAATTGCTCGTATCACCCTCAAACTTCACATCTGAATAATTCACAGAATGGTTGAGATTGGAAGGGAGCTTAAAAACCATCTGGTTCCAACCCCCTTCCATGGGCAGGGACACCACTTCACTTTACACCTATTTTATCTGACCGCTTTCGCTAATATCCGCCTAAAAAAAAAAAAAAAATTAAAAAAAAAATAATAATCTCTGTTTTCCCTTCATTTCCACCCCTGGAATTGTCAACTCCACCCAGGCTGCAGGAGAAACAGCAGCAACTCAGCGGCACGTCACGAAAATGAGCTAAAATCACCCACGTCAAAATAAATCAACGCGTGCACGAGACTGAGAGCTTGAAGGAATATCTGCTTCAGCCTTTTCTATTGCGAGCCTAAGCGTTTCTTCCAAAAGATAATATTAGAAACCCTGACACGAAACGAAGCAACCTAAACCCAGAAACCAGAAGACAAACACACCACAAAACCCACAACTTGCCAGATTTCCGCCGTGCCGGCGCTCAGCTCGCCAAATTAAAAGCTGAAAGTCTGAACCAAAGGGAACAGGAGCCTCGGAGGGGAAAAAGCGACGAATCGATGCCGCAAGCGCCAGGGAGGTGGAGCAAATTGCCTAAAGACACAGATTATAGCAATAATTTCAGGGCTTTGAATTTATTCCTGCTCGAGCATCCGGAGCCAGGGCGGATACTGTAGCAGCATCGGCTGGTTGCGGGTTTAAGCAAGCACAAAAATGACCTGTATCACACGAGAAAAGGAAGAAACACAGCGAGTCTGGTCTTGCGTTATAATTCCTGATTGGTTAACTAATGTACAAACTGCCCCGCAACGTCCATGTCCTCCAGCATTACAGCACAGGCCGGTATTTACTCACCAACCCCTTGTCAGCGTTAACCCAAAGGCAACGCTCGCCAGCGACTTTACAGCCCCAAAATTAAGCCCTGGGATTCCTTTCTCCTCCGCCCCTTCCCGTTGCTGTAAGTACAGGGTGAAAAATAAAAATTACCTGCAGCCTTCAACCAGACACCATCACCAACGAGCACCCTCTCCATCTCACGGAGTTTTGGAGAAAACCAATATTACACCATGTTTTAGGGCAAATATATGCATTTTAAAAAAAAAAAAAAAAACAAAAAACCCACCAGGTTGAGCACGCCAGAAAGCCGCCAGCGCGGTGCGTGGAGGCTCTCGAGGGCTGGTTTGCCCCTTCGAAAGCAAACCGGCTGAAGGCAGGCGATGCACGATCCGATTCCCAAGCATCCTAAGCGTCTCCATCCCCTTCAACCAACGGACACGGCGCAGAAGGAACCTCCCGCGCCGGGCGAGATGGGGCTCCGAGGGGATGCTCTGCCAGGAGTGGCCACCAACACCAAGAAAACACGATTTATATCGGAATAATCAAACCACCTTTGCACGCAGAACAAGGTATACCAGTAAGAGCAGCGTTTTGCCTATATAATTACCACCCTCGTGCTTTGCAAACACAGCAGCTCCCCCAGCGCCGGCCCTTCAGCCCTTCGGAAGGCGCCGCTGCTATCAAGAAATAAAATATCCTGAAGTTTTGCTGCTTGTGGTGAGAACCACAGACAAAGGGAGGGAAACAGTGCTCCCGGATGATGCCTTCTCCTTCCTGACATTTGAAATTCATTATCCGACGGAGGCGTAATGAGAAACCGAGGCAGAATTCCACCGCGGCACGAGTTTAGTATCTCGGGCACCGCACTCCCCAGCCACCAGCCTTTTTCCCACCCGCCGCCTCTGCCTCTTCCGTTCTTTTATTCCCCATTTTCTTTACCTTCCAGCAGGTCTCTGGCCAGTCCCGGCTCTGCCCCCGTTGAGCGAACAAAGTCGGAGAGGACGATGTCCATAGCCGAGGCCGCGGGCTCCCGGATCCCCACCGGCGGCTGGGCTCGGATCTGCGCCTGGGCATCAATCTAGGAAAGGAGACAACACGGCGGCTCGCGTTACTCCCCAGCAAATAATTAGCCCGGCCAGGCAGCCTGCGAGCCAGCCGGGAAATATCCAATGGCAGGTGCCGAGGGGGGGAAAAAAAACCAACACCCCCCTCCCCCCCCCCTTAAAACTCATCGTATTTGTGTTGAACTCATTGATAACTGGGAGGAAAAAAAAAAAAATAATACAAATTCTGCTGCTTTCTCCCCGCGCAACTCTGCTAACAACAGGCACACCAAGGCAAATTAAGGGCAAAAAAACCATAACACTTCTAATTTCAAATGTGGTGGAGCTTTTCTTTCTGAAATCGCGGACAAGTAGCCAGGAGAACAAACGAGTTTATTTGGTAGCGGCAAGAGAGCAGAAAGTTTCTCTTATACATTCGCAGAGAGCTCGGCGTCCCAGCACACGGGGAATAAAAGCAAGACTAAAACCACTGGAATTAGATGTTGCCTCTGCAAAACAAAACAAAAAGCCCCTTTCAGGTAAAGAAGGAAAAAAAAATATAAATAAATCCAACTCCTCTTCTTGCAGAAAAAAAAAAAAGAAAAAGCTAATTCCTCTTGTTGCAGAAAATACAAATGCCCCAGTTTGGATCTTCTTCCCAGAAGGAGCAAAACCAGCCCGGCCAGGCGCGAATGACGTAAATCTGAAATTTTCACAGGTTCTGAGACTGCGAGGTGTGTGCTCTCCAAAATCCTGACTTTCTGCATTCCTTGGGGCAGAGAGGGAGCGTGGCAGCACCCGCCGCAGCTCGGACCCGCCAAACGCCGCCGCGGAGGGTTATTATTGTCATCTTTTTGCAGTTAAAGGGTTATGATAAAAATTCGGCCATCGAGGAAGAGAAACTGCTGGAGAGAAATTCATCCCAAGCTGAAAATTTGGCACGTGAAGAAGAGGGGGAAGAAAATGTGTGAGGCTGGGTGAGGGAGGTGTTGGGGCCCTGGGAGGGAATCTCAGTATTTTATGGAAAATGAACAAACCTCTTTGTTTTCCTGCTGCTTTTTTTTTAAAAAAAAAAAAAAAAAAGGGGGAAAAAGTCTCTTTTCAGGATTATACCTAAAGATGGGCAAAACTCCCCAAGAGCTGCAAGTCAACCATCCACGCTTTAATCTGGAATTTCCTGGCTTTGTTGATTAACCGTTCTCGTTATCTTCCACGCTCGCTAATCGTACACTTATTAACTTCACGCACACAGAAAAACTACTTAATATTCTTTTATCGCCAGAGCAATCTCGGGGCTATTGTCGGCTGAAGGCAATCCTAAATCCAAGGGCATTCAGACGGGGAAAATTTGGCAGGCGGCTCTTGCTCTTGCCCCATTAACGATGTAGGGAACATCCCTAATTAGAAGCCAGATGTTTGTATCCTCTAGCCATTGGCTATAGAAACAGCGAAAGAGTTTCTAAATGAAAAACTCGCTGCAATAAAGGATAACTTCCTTCTGGTGGGTTAAAAAAAAAAAAAATTTTTAAAAAAATAAGCGTATGCGGCAAAGCGTGGCTTTTTGGGAGGAAAAGAGCAGCAGCACAACCCACACCCGCTAACTCATGGCATTTGCAGTTACCCAGCAAACTCCCGCGCGCTCGAAAACGTCAGCCAAAACACAGATGGGAAATTCCGGGTGCCCCGAGGGATCTATCACCGGGGCTCCCCCGAAGGAAAGGCCTTCTCCTCTCTTATTTCCTTTGCCGCGCAAGGGAAAGGCGCTCTCCTCTTCCCTCCATCCCTTACGGGGAGGAAATCCCGGCACAAGGGCATCAGTGACCACAAATACAGCATCCAGCGAGGGCTACAGGCATCGAGCACACCCAAATACCCCCCCTAAATATATATATACATAAAAAAAAATATACGTCTGTATACATAGTGGGCAGGTATGGTGCTACCACGACCACTTCCAACGCCGGATATAATCCCTAAGTCACCTTCCCCTTTACACCACAACTAGAAACGTGCTAGAGAAAGTGTATTTAGAGCTAAAACCCAGTTGTTTCTACGATCTCCAACAGTTATTTGCAGGACTTAAGCAAATTAAACGGTGCATAGCTGTGATTTAAGCTTCCCGAAGAACCCAGTCTCCCCTCCATCCAGCATGGCCATCGCACAAACTTCACCCCAAACCCCTCCAGGTACCGGTTTTCCTCCGATATTTAATCGGAACGGGCAACAAAAAGGGCAACAGGACTAAGCAAATAAGTCACCTGAAAATACCGGAGGAGCAGCCCCAATGCAAAACGCCTCACCTTTCATATTTTAGATTTTTTGGGACGAATTTGCCTGTTTAGCAAAGCAGGTCATCAGATTTTTACTCTACAGCTTTGACGCAAATCCCAAATACTGAAGGAAGCCATTGATCGTGTCCCACGTCGTGGGGTTTTTCCATTATCATACAGTCCTTTTTTTTTTTTTTTTTTAAGGTATCTAAGAAACACTCCATAATCGGTACTTTAGAAGGAAATGCTACTTTTAAAATACTTACATTTTAAGCCATTCCAGTGCAAAAAATCCAAGCGTAATGCTCTCTGCACCCCAAGCTTTTGTGTGCAAATTAACAGCTGAATTTTGAGTCCTGCCATCACGCAAAAAGGGCAACCTCCACATTTCCCTCTTCCTGCTAACAAAAAGCCAAAACCAAATTGCCTTAATTTGCAGAGGCTTTAATTAGAACGATTCCCTGTGCACTGCCTGGCTATGGGAGGGAAGTACCCAGAAGCACTAGCAAAACGTGCTTCCGAAGATGCCGCTATCCCAAAACTCCTTTAATTTCCCCCAACATTTCTACATCTTGCACGTCCCTTGAAGCTTTTCTCATTTAATTCCGCCCCCCCCCAGCAATAGCCACTAATGGAAGGTGTTGGAAAACCAACGCGTTTTCCTTAATTGCATTTTCCAGGTACAAAAAGGAGTCAAGAAAACGCACCTCCAAGCTCTTTGGCTAATGAAGAATCTTGATTTGAGAGGGGGAAAGGCGTCCGCGTGGAGCAGGAGCTCCCGGCGAGGCTTCGTTCCCAAATCCAAGTTAAAACAGCAGCAGGAACACGCGGCCACCGCCTCCTGCTGTGATAAGGCCCCGGCAGCACTTGCCCATCGCTTTTTTTTTTTTTTGGCAAGAAACGTGACTTTCTTGCCGCTTTTGGCACCGACGCCGCACCCGCAGCCCAAAATCACAACCACAGGCGCTGCGGGGTAAACTTTATAGACGGCTTTTTGGGATGCAGCCATCGGCTACTGCGAGCAGCCCCAAAGGCGACAGACCCGCGATATATCCTGGCATATATACCCCAGCAGTTTATATTCAATATTTTATCTAAGAGAAAAAAAAAAAAAAGGGGCAAGTAATTGCTCCCGGAAACCTGTCATGATTCCCACGCTGAGGTTTGCAAAACTTCCAGGAAAAAAAAACCAACCAAACACACACAACACCAAAACACAACCGAACCCCACCCCAAATAACATCAAAACACCTTTAATTGCAAAACGTACTATTGATATTGTGCCTCGAGAGGATTTATGTCTTGGTGTGGCCTCTTGTCAATAAGGTTTCCCAAAATTTTAGGTAGAGGAGCAGAGCAGAGGGCCGGGGGAGCAGAGTGCCTCCTCCGCAGCCAAATCCAGAGGAAAAGCAGTTTTTATTGGAATAATAAAATCGGAATTTTTTTTGTAATAATAATTGTGGATTGTACACTGGGAGCGGACAATCGCGCGGTGTTATCTGCGCCCCATCAGGAAAACTCTTTGGCAGCACGTTTTGGGGGGAATGCTGTAAAACGCGTACCCAGCCACAGCTCCGGGTTTCCGAGGGATATTCTGGCCATCTCCCTGCAGACCAACGGGAGACCAAGGGACACAGCGCATTTATTCCTTCCCCATCCCATTCTGCTCTACCTTGAAATATGGGGGGAAAAAAATAAACGGCTTGATGGATGCGCTGGTTTGGTGGCTGCAGAACGTGGGGTTTTGGGGCTTCACGTCCTCGCTGAATCCTCATTTTCTTTGCACGGCAGCTCAGTTCTGCCTTTCCAGGTCGCTCCCCGCCGTCTCCCACGGCTCGTTACCTCCCGTACCCCTTCTCTCCTCTCCCGTGGGTCACGTCTGCTCCAGTTCCAGGGCTGGAACATCACGGCTGAGGCTTCTCCGTCCCACCACAGCCCTCGTCCACTGGAGGCTGCAGAGCATTACGCTCACAGCAGACTTGCAGCCCCACCACTTCTGACCCAATATTTTGAAACCATCAGAGTTTATTAACCCTTCTGCTGATGGATGTTGTCAGCGCCCACGGCTTCCCAGACGTTTTGGCGTGCTCTCAGCTTTACGCTTTTCCCCAAGAATTTGCCGTATCACTGTCTGGATAAAAATCGGTGTTCCAGAGGGTTTCCCTTGTCCCAGCACCTTTCAGGTGCCCGCAATCTCTGGCCAAGCTCCATAGAGATAAGAAATCAGGTCAAAGCTCAGTGCCACTCCACGTGGAATCCCACGTTCACCCCAGTTTCTTCTCCTTTTCCTTTGGGAACACACATGTTTTAAATACGAGCTCCAGAGGCGGCTTCATCGGGCCACCAGCAGCATCTTCAGCTCTCCTAAAAGCTGCTCATTTTCAGGGATTCTCCGATCTCCAGCGGCCTCTTTATGCCATCGGCTCACATCTCCATCGGATGCACTGCGGGATAACGTCAGTGGTCTCAAACCTCTGGAAATCCGTGTATTCTTACTCCCGCCGGGCACGCGTTGCCCTCACCGACCTCATTTCCCAAGCATCTCCCTCCCGATGCCATTCTCTGAAGAAACGGCTTTATTTGGATCAGCGACAAAACACCTACCCCATGGGGACGTCACAATATTTAGTTAGCTAATGTTTGTAAAATGCTATGAAAAGCTTAATTAAGCCTCGCCCTTATGAGACACTGGAAGGATTGGGAGGCTCATTTCAGAGGCAGACGGGGGCCAGGCGACGAAAAGATGAGTTTCCACCTCCCATCACCAGCCACTCCGTAAATCATCCTGGGGGAAAAAAACCCAGAAAGACATAAAGTGCCATCGCCTCGTGGTCAGAGGCAAAGATCCAAGACGGTATTTTAAACATTCACCTGCAAAAAGAGCACAACGCTCAAATCTAATAAATAAAAAGCTCGTTATGCGCAGGACCGGGTTCTTATGTGACCGACCACCAGCTACAGGACCAATCCCCCCCACGCGGAGCCGCCTCCGCTCCGGCTATCAAAGCTTAGCAAAGCGATTTACGACGGGGCCGGGTCAGGTGGCGAGGTGTGGATTTACGGCTGCCTGCCCTCGTTCCTCCACAGTCCGTCAGGAGTTTTTACAAGGCAGCGACTGCTCAGCGCCCACGCCCCGGGCAGACCCCCCAGCTGCATCGCGACGGGAGCTCCTTCTGCCCCAGAAACCAGCTCCCGGAGCCCCCCAGCCTCTGCAAGAAGTCACTGGTCGCAGGGCGAGAGTGACTCGGGCAGCTAATTAACGCAATTTAAACACCCACGGCCGCCGTCCGGGGCAAAGCCTCAACCTTTCGGTCAAACTTACCAAGAACTCAACTTCCACCCCAGCTCGCATGAAGCGAGCAGCAAGGGCGTCCCGCTCCTCTGCGCAGACGAGCTGCTAAAGAAGCCTGAATTTAAATCCGACAGAATTAGTCGATCATACCTCTGAAGGCCACACTCAGTGTATTAATCCAGTTCCAACTGCTCTTCTCCCCTAAATTTTTATTTTTAAAAGAACAAACAAGGGAATTCAAGGCGTAACACCTTCCTGGCTGTGTTGGGCTTGAATAGCACAGGCTCAAAACAAAGCTAAAAGGTTATTAACAAATTACTCTCCACCTTGAGATGTTTCTAAAGACATAAAAGCCACGGGGTGTTGCTTAAATCCTCACGAGTTCCTGGGATTTTGGAAGGGACCCAACATGGTGCCCGGCTGGACCCGGAGGTGTTTCGCAGAACTGCCAGCAAATGGTTTCGGGCTGATTCATTGGGGTTTTGGGTGTTTTGTTTTGTTTTTTTTCCTTATAGTCCTCTCCAGAAAGGACGGCTGAGTTCATCGCTGCTGGAAATGCTTCACCCCGTGTCGCTGTCGTGCCCAAACACGCTGGCATACGAATACTTGTAGAGCACGGTCCTCCGGAAGGAGCCAGCCACCAGCATCAGCTAACGACGACTCCCCTGCGAGAAAAAGCTTTTTTGCCAAAAAAAAAAAAAAAAAGAAGTCTCACACCAAACTAACCCTCCTGGTTCCTGGTCACCTTATGGTGACGTACTGAGCTCCGCTTCCAAAAACACTTCCCATGCTTGGCACCGCACCCCACCAGCTGCTTTATCACTCTTGTGCAAATATGGGAGGAAAGCACAGAAAACGTGAATTTACAACTGTGCGCCCAACGCCCTGCTAAGAGCCTCCTGGAGGCCAAATATTTCAGAGCCTTCATCCTCCTGCAGCAGACGGCCCTGCTTTCTGAAAGCCAATCTTATCAAAACCAGCAACGTAGCGTGAAATCTTCAGTTCTGGCACAAAAGCAGGTTGAATAGGGGAAAAAAAAAAAAAAAGAAATGAAAGTTGGGTGGGTATTTTTTGTAATCTGTCTCAAAAAAAGCTGCCTGGCAAGAAATGCGCTGACAATCCCCGCCGTCCCAGCGGCCAAGCCCAGGCCACCAGCACCGGACCCGGCTCTCGGAGCTGCTTTAAACACGTTTTGATCCAGGAGTAACTAAAACCAAGGCCGGAGGCAGGTGTCCTCCTTCAGCCCGGGGCTCCCTCGCCCCACACAGCGGGACACAGCAACCACAGCTGTAGCAGGAAACTCTACGGTTTCAGCCCAAGGAAAATGCTGGCGACAAAAGCACACGTGCAGCATCTCTGGTTGTTAAACTCCAGTTGTAAGTCAACATCGGGAAAGGCGGCAGCAGCCCAGGAGGGTTGCTTTGAGCCGGGGTTCGTTTGCTGATGAGGAGCGCGATGAGGAAAGGGTGGACCAGGCAGGACAGGACTAGGCCACGCCGGGGGTCTTTGGGCGGCCTCTGCCTCTCAATCGACACAATAAATTCCTGCCATCGGTGGCTTTAAAGACACCGGGAACACAGCTCGACACCACGTTTTGCCGGCTCCCCACCCACGGATGACACACAGGGTTTTATTACGTTACCTGGAGGCTTCTCCGCTGCTTCTGCCCAGGATTATCAGCGATTTATCAACCTGCTCTTCCCCCCCCCAGCTGGCACCAGGGCGATGATTCCGATGGAGCAACACAGCGGGGAGATTACGCCGAGCCGTGAGTCACACCTCGCCCCGAACTATAATAAGCCTGATCCTTACACAAACAGTATTTCTTGCTCGGTCACCGCACCCAGAGAAAGAGAGAGGGAAAAGCCGCGCATCCCAGGGATGCCTCCACCTACGGCCCCTTCGGAGCTTCCTCCTTCCAGGCGGCGAAACGACGGGCGTGGAGAAAAGCCGGGTTTGGTTAATCTCTATGTGAGTCTGCAGAACCTTCGTAACAGGAACGGACCAAAATTAAAACGGTTGGTCCATCTAAAACAAGAGTAAAGTCAGAAAAAAATAATACACAGAACTGAAGCGACTCGCGGCTTCCTCGCTCCCCACACCCTCTCCGCTGCATAATACAACACCAAATTAATTTGCCAAGTTTTGGGGAGGCACAGAGCATCCTGGTCCTCCATGGCAATTCCTGCAGACTGCTCCCCACCCCACCTCCGTCGGGCAAATTAAGAGAGTCCAAGGGCAGAAATAAAAAGGAAGCGAGGTAAAATAATTAAGTGTCCCTCAGCTTCGCCACTGGTGCCTTCCAGGGCGTAATGGGGGGAAAAAAATAACCATCAAGCACACTTAACTAAATAAGCATTTCACCAGAAACAAAGACAATCCGCAGAACAGGGAAGATGGACTAGTGGTTCCGGGATCGTAATTTTCAGGGGCTTTAATTTTCTTATTCTGTTAAGATTTCAATCATGCCGAGATCATGTACTTCAGAAAAGAAAAGTAAAAAAAAAAAAAAAAAAGTATATTTTTGAGGGCTAGTGTCAAAAGTAAGCATTAAACATGATCAGGAACTCCTGTAGTGTAGGCAGCCTTTGACAGCTTTGAAAAGGTATTTCCAGGAATATTTTCGGAGTGTAAAACTATGTTGTCTCTCCCCCAGCTCCGCCGCGTGACTGTCTGACGAGGGCAGGGACCCGCGCCAGGGCTCGGGGCCCAGAAGCCGAGTCAGCGTGTGACCTTGGCCGGGCACACCCCAGGCTGGCGGATGCGGGGGGAACCTCCAAGCTGGACCCCCCAAGCCCCCGAGTGCCCCCAGATGAGAGCAGGGGCGGGAGGTGCCACAATCCTGGAGAGCCCGACTCCTGCCAGCAGCTTTTCGCTCCCCACCGTCAGTGCCTGTCCTGCTTTGAGGGACGGAGCTCCACCAGAAGGACCCTTCCACCAGTGAAACCTATCGATCTCCTAAACCAAAAAAACCCACCCAAAAGCCTGCAATTAGCAGCGCTTATGGCTAACGTGGAGGCAAACGCGGCCGGCTCGCTCTCCCATGGACCTGCGGGCAGCCGGAGGTTCCCGGTGCCATCCCAGCCCCACACCTGAGCTGCCCGAGCCCGGCTCTCTCCTTAACAAGCCTGAAGGGACTCGCCACCAGCAAACGAAGCTGCTCACGCGGCTCAGCTCCAAACCAGCACTATCTGAAGGTCCTGGAGGGAGGGGAGGGGGGGTTCCTCGCTTTCTCCCCCTGCCCACGACCACGTCCCATCCCGCACCCCTGATCTGATGCTGGCAGGTTACCTAACGCAGGCCAGAAGCGGACCAAACCGAGCGGGATTAATTAACGATGCCGCGCTGAACCTGACCTGACCCAAAACCTTCATTACAGTCGCTAAGCTCTGACGAGGTGCCATACGAGGTGGGGTACGGACCGGGCAGCGCTCGTTTCAGAGAGGGCAAAAAGTCGAAGTGGCGGATCATCATCAAACCCACCGTTACCAAAATAGCGATTCCGGGTGAAAAGGAAGGTACCATGAGCTGCTCCAGCCCAAGGAAAGGGCACTGCGGATGCAAAAAAAAAAGAAAAAAAAGGAATATTTGTACATGGATGCGATGGGCTGGACGCAGCGCTGAGGTTGCAGCATCTCGTGCGCGGTACAGGCAGCGCTGAGATGTCCCGTGCCTGCGGCTGGAGGTTTTCCAGCAGCAAAACGGCATTTTTAAAAACACCCTGTTGCTCAAGAGTCGGAGCACGAGCAAAGCAGCCGTTAGGCAAGAGCCGCAGCGAAAGTTTATAAAAACATGACCGTTTTCCTATGGTCAGCTGCTTTTAAATAAAAACTTTAGCCTATTTTCCAGAGCTACAACCACCTGCTTCCCTTTGCTCTAAATACAGCCCTGCTAATTTCAACACCCAGATTATTCTAAAACTTGGGCTGAGGAACACACCAGCAGCCGCCCAGGAATGAAGCCTCTAAGCCCTAGAAAAGCTAGAAAAGTCTCCAACACAAACGCAGCAGCTCCGTTAAGTCCGAAAGGCTCTGCCCACAGAATGACCCCTCTTATTTATCAATTCCTCTTTCGAGGAATAAATTACAAACCCCAACTTTCTGTTTCAAAACAGTCCCGAAGGCAAAACGATGGCTTTAAACCCCGATGCGGAGCAGGGTTACGCTCACAAGAATTACAGTAATTATACAACGACCCGGCTCTCTTCCCATTTTAGCCAACTCCGAGGCACACACTGAAAATAAACACCATTTTCTCCGCGGCTGCCTGCAAGGAAATTCAGTTGGAGACACGTTCACCTGCTTAAACCCGGCTGCTGCTATTTCCAGCGCAAACCCTGGTTTTGCAAGAGCCCGGTGCTCGCTGCTCTCCCGGGGGGATGCTCGCAATCAGCACCACAGCAGATTCTGCCACCCAATTAATCACCATTTCTCCCCATAGTACCGTCACCCAGCCCTCTTCCTGCCGGAGAAAATCTGTTTTTCTGTCATTTGAAGAGAGGAGTTTAGAGTTTAATCAGAGGGCCATCGGGGCCGAGGCATGAGAGCATCCCTCCCAGCACTGAGCAGAGTCACACCCGCACGGCGTCCGGCAGCACAGACTCCTCAGGAACGCAGTAAATTCGCAAAAGAAAAGCAAACCAACAGAAATTAAGGCACTAGAAAGACCACAGGTCCTTCTGAGCATCCCAACAGACATCCCTGCCACACACGCCAGACAGAAAAGTCAGGAGCTGCTGCGCTGCCTCCCCTCTACGAGCTTACAATCAAGTGGCTAAATATCACGTTTTCCCCCCAAAACTGACACAGCGCAGACACATGCCGCTCCAGCCGCCGCACAGCAGCTTTGCCAATGCATTTTCCATTGGGAACATCCCCTGTATTTCCTGGGTAAGGGCTGTTTTCCCAGCCACACCAGGGTGATGACTCGTCATCAGCAGAAAGGAGCTCGGCACCTGCAGTCCCCACTACGCTACAAGCCACTGCACCAACTCGTCATTTTCCTTTTACACCAACTTTAAACAGCAGCTTTTGTTCTACTGAAACTGTTAATTCAAGTATTCAAGTCTTGCAATCAGCACTGCAAAGCTTTTTTTTTTTTTTTTAATACTTTAAGACACTATGAAGTGCCAATGAAAAAAATCACCACGAGGCTCTAAAGCCTGAGCGAGCAGCCGGCTCCTCTGTGGCACCAGGAGTTTGCACGCTCTTTACATCGTATGGAAGAGGGTCGGGAAGAGCCGAGCTCCATGCAAGATGCGACAGAAAGTGAACCCAAACCCCAGAGTGCGACGGCGGTGTTCGGATGGGAGCAACTGCCATTGGCCCTCACCAAGGACTCCTGACATGCAGCAGGGTCAGGAGGAAGAAATCTGAGGTCGTCAGCAATCCAAGGTGGAGAATTCCAGCCGTCAAATTCAGCCTTTGCGGCTACGCCATTTAAACCGACAATAACGTCTTTATTAGCCCTGCAATTCAAAGTTGAAAATCATCCCCCCTGCAAGTGCATCGCCACCGGCAAACGCATCGTGTAACTGATCATCACGCACACAGCTCGGTGTTAGCCCATTTTACAGATGGGTAAGTGGCGGGGCCAAGCCGTGCTCTCCCCAGTGTCACCGGGAGCCGTCGCCTGGGAGGATCCGTCCCGTTACCGCGCTCCTCGCGTAAGCGGCTCCCGCACCACGGCGTCGCTGCGAAGACGTTTCCCTTAAGCAGGGGATTGTCGGGGATGCTGGGGCCGGTGAGTCACCGCCGCCTCCGCGCCCACTCAGGAACGTACGGAGTCGGCGGCAGCGGCAACCTGTAATTAGCCGGACGAGAAACTCCCTTTCCTCCCGAGACAAGGGCCGAGCCAAACTCCGGGAGTTGTTTCCACGCTGCCGAGCGCGGCCCCGCCGGCGGCGCCCGGATCCCCACGCCGACACCCGGCCCCGTTCGACGGGGAAAAGGCGACGGGTTTTCTCCGGGGCAGCGAAGTTCGCTCCAGTCGGCACCAACCACGGGGCCGGGCACCGTCCGGGCTCCCAGGCCGCCTGGGCCGCACCGGAGGAAAAGTCCCCAGATCGCAGTTATTTGGGCCAAAAAATTCACCGGGAGCAAGAACGTTTCTTAACAAACCCCCCGCGCCCGGGGACGGACCGGGCCACCCGCAGCCGCCGTCCCGCTTGCTCCCGGTGCGAGCGGGGCTCGTCTCCCCCCCCGCCGGGCCCCGAGCCCCGATAGGTCCCTCACACCGGCGCCAGAACCATCGACCCCCCCGGGGCGGCGGAGCCGCTGCCCGAGGGCCCATCACCGGACTGGGGCGAGGAGGACCGGCGGCGGGGGGAGCCGGGCACCCCCCCGGGCCTGCATCGGGACACCCCCCCCCAACCCCCGCGGCCCAACCGGGAGACCCTGAGGCGGCACCGTGACCCGCCGCCGCCCCGGGAGCCCCGAGGCCGCCGCCGCCCCGAGGCCCGGCCGCCGCTGGAAACTTTCCCGCGGGATCGCGGGCCGCCGTTACCTGTGCGCGGCTCCATGGCGGTGCGGGGCCGGCCGAGGCCGCGCTCCCGGGGGGGGCGGGGGGTGTCCGGGGCGGGGGGGGGGGGGAGCGGGGCCGCCGCCGCCCGTTCCGCCGTTCCGCCCCCGTTCCCGCCCGGAACGCTTTGGGGGGCGCACGCGGCGGCCCCGCCCCGCCCCGCCCCGGACCAGCCAATGGCGGCGGCCCCAGCGGCCACGCCCCTTCGGCCGGCGGCGCCACGGCGCCTGCGCGGGGGGGCGGGGGGCGGGGAGGGGGAGAGCGCCCCCTGGGGGCGGCAGGAGGGTGCCGGCCCGAGCCGCGGGGGCCGCAGCGCCCACGGTGGGACCCGAGCGGGGCCTGAGCCGCCTCATGGGGCTGAGCCCTCAGTGTGGGGGCCTGTAACCCCACCCTGGGGCCTGAACCCCCACTGTGGGGCCTGAGCCGACTGCCTGAGGCCTGAACCCCCACTATGGGGCTTGAACCCCCTGCGTGGGGCTTGTGTGGGGCCTGAGCCTCCACTGTGGGGCCTGAGCGGGGTCTGAAGCCCCGGTGTGGGGCTTTACCTGCTCTGTGGGGTCTGTACCCTCCCAGTGTGGGGCCTGTAACCGCCGCTGCGGGGCCAGAGCCCCTGTGTGGGGTCTAAACCTTCACAGTGAGGCCTGAACCCTCAGCGTGGGGCCTGAACCCTCAGCGTGGGGCCTGAACCACCAGCGTGGGTCCTGTAGCGCCAGTGCGGGGCCTGAACCCCAGTGTGGGGCCTGTGTGGGGCTTTAGCCCCTGCCTGCGGCCTGAACACCCAAATGTGGGGCCGCCTTGGGGCCTGTAACCCCAGTGTGGAACCTGAACCCCCTGTGTGAGGTTTGTACCTCTTGCATGGGGCGGGAACCCCCAGTGTGCGGCTTGTACCCCTTTGTGGAGCCTGTGTGGGGCCAGTAACCCCAGTGTGGGGCCTGTCCCCCCAAATTCCAGCAGGCGGCGGGGAAGGTGCCAGGTCCCCCACAGCCAGTTCCCACTGGGAATTGCCTTCACAGCCAGGGAATGCCATAGGGCAGAGTGGCCCCACTGCGACCCCCCCGGGCCAGAAGCCTCCCCGCAGCGCAGGGGGACAATGCCGAGTGGGCCGGCCGGCACTGGGGCCTGGCAGGACAGTGTGGCCGAGTGCTCGGCATTCCCCCCGCCGTGGGCGAGGCACGCGGAAAATGTGCCGCTGGCGTTACTGCTCCGAGCCAGGAGGACGCGTCCTCCCAGAGCCAAACTGGAGGTTTCGGTGGCCAGCGCGGGGTGACTCGTGATGCCGCCAGCTCTGCCCAGGGCACACTGTGAAGTCTGTGGTGGACAACCATAGGTTGGGTGTATTTGGTGCTCTGGTCCATCTCCCACTCAGCCTTTTGGCTGCACGAACACGTTTCCCTGGAGGAAGATGGGGAAAGGGCCCTGGCGGTGGCAGCGGCTGCCGGGGTCCGGGGGCTGCTCGTCTGGTGGCGGTCGGTGGCAAACCCGCCGGCGCGGGGCCCGTCATGCGCAGCATTCAGCTGATCCTGGCGCTGAATCGCAGCCTTTGTTCCCCGCCAGCAACCTCGCGTTGTTTATATCTCACACAAAAGAATTGTTTATCATGTCAGGGGCAGAGAAAAGTCCAGCAAAGAAAGAATGGTCTGTGCTGTGGAGTCCCGGCCTCCCCAGAGGCTTTTTCCCGCCCCCCGCTGCAGTGTTTGTTCAAAGGAGAGATCTTTCCGAGTGCCCCTGACTTCCCAGATGGATAGCGATGGTCCGGCACGCGGTCCCTGCTGCCTGCGCTGGCAGCCTTCGTGTCATCCTCCTCCTGTGCTGCTTCCATCAGCCGGCTCTTTCCAGCTGCTGGGAGCGATTGCAAGGGGTCAGCAAGGCAGGAGCGCTGTTAAATAAAAGTAAAATCTTGCCTCTTTTCTGCCAGTTCTAGTTTAAACCATTTCTACAGCTGGGTTCTGTCAGTGACTTTCTCTCTGAGGAAACATGCGAGGCCTCTGCACCTGCCATCAGTAACGCTGGTGCTGTCCTTCCGTCCAAAACCACACACGTGGAGGCCACGGCGCCAGTGACAGTGACAGTGACAGCCATCCCCCGCGACGCAGCTCCCCAGCGCTCCCCCGGGCCTGGCTTTTTGTCGGCATTAGCAATTTTACGAGCTCAGCACAATTGGTTTTTTTACACCCTCAGCATCCTTCAGCCGAGCGTTCGCAAGGCTCCGAGCTCGGCACGGCTCTCCCCCTTCTGCAGGGGCAGCTCCAGCGCTTTCTACGAGCAGCGAGAATCAATTTGCTGTGCACCCCCAGGAGTGCCCAGGTTCCTGCTGATAGGATGGGCTGAGTATAATCCTGGTCTATTTTATATTGGTATCGGCATCAATATCGGTTGTTTAGTGTTATTAATGTTAATTATTTAGTCTTATTCTATTAAATCTGTTTATATTTGAACCCTCAGGTTTCCTTGTTGTTTCCCAGTTCTCCTTCCTGGGTGGGGAGGGGTCATTGGGTGAGAGAATAACTGTCTAAACGACCCTAACTTGTTGTGGGTTTCTCAAACCATAACAGGTTCTCTTGCCTTTCCACTGCCGAGCACCCTGCCGCTGGCTGGGACTTCTCCGTGCAACCCCAAACCGCGTGAGGAGTGTTGAACAGAAAGCCCGCGGGCAAACAGAAGCCGGGGTTTGCAGCTCAGCTCCTCTCTCCTGCCGTCACCAGGGGCTGGTCCCCATCAGCTGCACCGTGTGCCACGTCCTCAAGTGCCACATCTCCACTTACCCACCCACCCGGGGCCTTTTCCAGGCAAGCATCGACTTGATTTCGTCGGGAGCTCAGCATCTCTGTGACCCTGTCACTGCGATTCGGAGCCTGTGGTGAAGCTGCCTCATCCCGGGATCCTGCGAGACACCCAGCAATGCCGGACATTCCCGTCAGAGGATGCTCTGACAGGCAAAATTTGGAAGTGGAAGATGGTTCTTAAAATGCATCTTGGCATCTTGGCGTCTGCTAAACGCAGGAGGAAGGGAAAGGGGCTTTTTGGAGGAGAGAACAAGCAGCAGGCTTGGGTTTAACGAGACGACTGGGCAAACGCAATGACCAGGGCAACCAGCTGAACTACACGGGCTTTTCCAACCATTTGGGGGCTGACTGACAGTAGACGGGGTGCATCACCACAGCCTCATCCTGCAGCCCTCGGAGCAAGAATGGTCCTTGGCAGAACGCAGGGACAGTGTCCTGAGGTGCTCCCACAGTAGAAATGGTGGTGACAGCCCCGATTTCCTTGAATTAGGCACCACCGGGGAGGCAGGAATCACCCCCCAGGAAGAGGCCGAGGACGAGTTGAGCCAGGACTGCCAGGACACCCTGTGGCCCTGACCCGCAGCGTGCAAGCCCAGTCACGGAGGGAATTTGGGTAAGAGTAGGGTGAATGTGTCTTAAAAATGCCTTCTGCAGCATTCTCCATCCCGGGCAAGGAGACGGCGCGGCAGAGGAGCAGCCCTCGGTCCCAGCCTCCTCGCTGGACTCAAAGCCAAGGCGGCAGGGAAGGAGCAGCAGGCCGAGCTCCCCGCGTTCCTCCCCGGCACAACACCTAGGCAGGGAGCCGACGGGACAGATTGTGGAAAGCACAATGCCACCTTTGACGGCCGACACCGCAGCTCTTTACACGACTGAATGGTTCAATTCTTGCTGCTCGCCGTGGTGCCATCAGTCATTCGGGGTCACATTCTGGCGCGATGTAAGCAGGGATGGCTCCATGGAGCTGCGCGGAATTTCCCCCACCTACATCAGCTCCAGAGGCTGGTTATGGATTTGATTTTAAATTTTTTTCCCCCATTCAGATGAAAGCTTTCTCAAAACTTCCTATTTGGAAATCTTGCAGCAGCTCCTGCGCAAGGCGCTTCTCAGATGCTGGACAAATAATAGTGCTTTGCACTTCCGAGGAACCTTTCGGCTGAGGGTTTCAGAGCACTTCACATACAGAAATGCATTAACCCTTCCAGCAGCCCCTGGTTTTATTCCAGTCCCCTACGAAGGCAGGAGGCAGCCCTCGTGTTTGGAAGGTTAATGGGCTCATTTGTGTTCCCAGTGGGTCAGACTGGTAAAGGAGAAAGGATTCCCGACATCCAGCCCCAATTGCCAATAGCGGAAGGTGAAAATCCTGATTTTTTTCCAAGTCTGGGTGGTCTACTGCTGACTGCTCCTGTTGATGTGCAAAGCCTGAGCATCGCCGCAGGTTTATCCTGCTGGGGACACGAGCAGTGAACGGGAGATGGGAACTGTGGGATGACCCGTGTGAGGGAGCTGGGTTTGGGGTACGGCAACGAAACGTGTGGGTTTGGACCTGGGGGCGCTGTGGGGCAGTTGCTTTCAGGTAAGAAGGGAAATATAAAGAAACATGTTGAAGAAGAGAGCGCTGGCTCCAGGAAAGAGGGACGGCATCAACCAACTCAGCTGAAAAACCCCGTTTCCCCTCAGTTTGTGTGAGGCGAGTGGAGCCTTCATCTGGTTATTTTAGCTGGATCGTTATCAGAAATGGGGTGAGAGGGAGAACAAGGCACGGGAAAAATGCGAGGGTGAGGCAGGGCTGGCGAGAGGCAGAGCCAGAGCTGCCAGCAGTGGTTCTGCCCAGGGGGAATCCACATCTGGCTCCGCTGGAGCAGGCACACCCCGGGGTATGACCTTTCCTTTGGAAAGCCCCAAAGGAGAAACAAATCCGAGACGGTTGTGGGTCTGTTGGGATGTATTTGGCTCACCCGTGGACTGTTAAGCTTAATTTTGTGACAGCTGGGGTGGACTCGCTGGTTTTTAATGCTTTGGGAATTAAAAAAAAAATTGTAAAACAAATTAAAAACTCATAAAACCAGAGATGAACTAAAGCCCCAAGTCACTGTATTGGATATTACTGTCCCTTCGGTGGAGAGGGACATAGAATGTATGTTTATATGAGGTTCCTGACTTGGTGGCATAGAAGCCAGCGCTCATTCAACTTGCTGTAAAGCCCTGGGTGCCCCAGGACACGTCACCCAAGGTTCAGACTGGGTTTGTCCCTGCGGGGACACGGGCCGGCGTCCCAGAGCAGCAGAGTCCTGGTGCAGCCCCACTGTGTCCGATGGAGGAGCTGATTTTCAGGCTGGCTGCAGAGCTCGAGTCACCCAACCGCGCCTGCTCCACACAGCAACCCTCTCCCCTGGCAATGAGGAACCAACCCACAGCTTCACGCAACGGGCAAAGCGTGGAGTTTTTCCCTTTCTTCTGAAGCTTCGGGCACCGTCATCAGCAGAATTAATGCCCAACGTAGCAGGGGGCTGATATCCAGAGTGCTAAAGCAGCCGTTAAATGCCTGTTGTCCCTGCAGCACCCGCAGCATGACACGCCAGCACCGTTACGGCGCTTTACATCATGGGTACAAAGGAAGATTAAAGCGTGGTCTGGAGTGGGTGCAATGACTCGCCTGGATTTGCTGGGAGACGGTAGGATCAGTAAGAAGAGTGCCATAAAGGGGATCAGGGATTGGAGCAGAGGGGGATAAAGACAGAGGAGCAGATGGCGAGCATCGCTGAGACATCGAAGGAGAGATGAGAGGCACTCGCCAGCCCACGACCGGTGTCGTATAGAAATCATTTCACTAGTGAAGAGAAACATATGGTGAGAAAGCGCCGGGATCGGAGACAAGAGTCTTTTCGGCTTAACTTGGGCTCGACCGGTTAGCTCTGGACTGATCGTGAGGAAGACTTTTAAAGGCCTCAGCCTGCAGGGTGATAAAAGAGCTTTTCTTGCCCTAAAACTCACTTGACTTTTTCCAAAAAACCTTGTGGAGTGGCCAATTAACTCAACATAATTGACACATAAATGCAGTTTCCAAAAGACAGTGGATAAAGTTCTGGACCCAAAAGGACCTTTGCTTGTTTATGTGCTTTTTTCCCCCCCCTCGTCACTGTTAAAAGGGGAAGCACAATAAGGTTATGAAAAAATAATGAGGTGAAGTAAACCATTGCACATAATGAAGTGTGCTCATTTTCCAAGGCCAAGAGGAAACCACAAGACTTACTGTAGGCCAGCTCAATAGATGCAGAAATTGTTCCCAAGGCAGTTAAATGGAGTTGCTTCTATTTACTAATGAGAGATAATTGAGTAGGAAAAAAGACGTGCCTGCTCAGGGTGCGATAACTTTTTTTTCACTCCATTAGAAACGCAGAGGGTTAAATGGCAGCTGACAAGCAAAGCTAATAGGAAAACAAACTAATTTTTGGCTTCACAGGCCTGAAATTCTTCAAAGTTGGAAACGCATCCAAACCTTGTTTGACTTGCCAAGAGCCTCTTTTTTATGTAGCCCTTTTCCTCAGGAGACCTCAATGCTGTGGCTGAAGATGTCTTGGGCACGAGCGTTGTTTTAGTGTAAGAGCTGAGGCACAGGGAAAGTGCCATGATTTTCCCAAGTCACCAGAAAGCAGATGTAGAGGCAGCGCCGGGAACTTCCATGCACACAGGAGAGAGATAGGTAAAGAAAACTATTTCATATTAATGAAAACCAGAGGAAGAAAAACATCACGAGACATACAGGCACAATTGTTTCCAAGCAACTACTCTATTTTTCAAGGTTTGCATGAATTTCAGCTCCCTTCTGCTGGCAGTGATCTGTTTTTCCTCTCTCCTGTAACTAACGTTATTACCCTTGCACTGACATGATAGGAAGACGATTTTCTTGCTGAACCGAGGATGTTAATTTATAGGAGCAAATGCTCAGTTCTTGGCCTGTTTCTAGAGCTGGACTCACTCACACCAGGGGTTGATTTGGCCCATGGGTGCCACAAAATGCACATGGATGGGGTGTAACAGGACTCAAGGGACACGCTCACGGAATTTCTTCAGTTAAAAGACTGCTGCTTTTGAGGAGTATGCAGGGAGACGACAGTTGAGCCGATGTCCCATTGAGCCGACGTCCCATTGACCCAACATCCCATTGAGCTGATGTCCCATTGAGCCGATGTCCCGTTGACCCAGCGTCCCATTGAGCTGATGTCCCGTTGAGCTGATGTCGCATTGAGCCAACATCCCGTTGAGCTGACGTCCCGTTTTCCAGACGCACATAAACATTTCCATTTGCTCAATATGAGGGAGCTGACAAAAAGGTGGGAGATGTGGGTGACCGGGTGCCTGCAGCCGCTCCGGTCCCCACCGTGTCACCATTGGCTTCCACCGCAGCTTTGCACAGGAACCAGTAATGGGATGCACAGAAGGATGATCTCCTCTTCTGACTCGACACCTGACGATGCGGTATCTGCAGTTCGGTTCTCTCCCACCAGCAAGCAGAAAGCTTTGGAACTGGAATATTGTACATCAGGGTTGAACAGGCTCGTCAGGCACAAATGACATTAGTGGGAAGCAGAGGCTGACCTCAGAAGGGCTGAGACACCTGGCTCCAAGGGGCACATCTGGATTTTTCTAATGTGGCGTGCCTGGTTTGCAACTGGTACCAAGAACATATAACCAGGGAGCTGTTCCATGGTGTTGGTTGAGTTGAGGTGGTTTCCAGCCTACAATTTCAACCTGGATCTCTGGGATTTCATTTATGAGCTGAGCAGTTGTGCACGAGTGTCACAACCCAAGTCATGGCTGAAACCGCACCTCTGTTTTAGAGTAGGAAGAAATAAAGGAAGCACAGCCCGACCCAGTAACGTTACTGGTTTGACAGAGGGGTCGAATAGAAAATAGCCACTTAGAAAGTATCCCATGTGAAGCACAAGTCCGTAGTTTCTTTGGACAGGAAGAATTCGCCTCACGTCAGTCCCCAGTTTTCGCTGTTTCATGGGGCAGCTACGCAAATCTGGTAAGAGCACCATGATCTGCTGGAGCCGTGATGGTGAAAAAGGATTTTCCTACATTGAGAATGACGTAGAAGCATTTTAAAGATATGATGGGATGTGAATCAAAGGCTGCGGAGAGGAGGAATTTCCAGTTACGTGGTGGCGTGGGATGTCCCAGGACACGCAGACTGCCTTGGGCTGCTTTCTCTCTGACACGAGAAGAGGAAAATCGACTCCTTTTTAAATAATCAAGATAAAATTTGATCTCTTAAAATAGACCGCACTTGTAATCCTGGGACAATCCTATTGACTCAACTTAGGTACCAAAATCTGACCCTGCTATCACGCTGTTAAAATAGTAATTGGACTAGGTTAATTATTAGTGAGACTAAATAGATTTTTATTTACACAAACATACATTTGAATAAATTCTTAAGGAAGATTTAAATTAGAAACAATGTCAAACGTTACCTTGTCCAGCAACAAATCCTGTTGACATTAAACTGCTCTTCCACCACCTGAAGTCATCCTGTGGGAAAGGAAAATTGTAAAGATTTCCTCAAAATAAAATATACGGTTGCTTTAAATGTCTTATCTGCAAATAAAGGATAAATATCCTACGAATAAGGTGGACATTTTCACTCTCAGTAATTAATAAAATGGTCATTGGAACTATGTGTACCCTGGAATATTTATTTTGTGTTAGTTTTTATCACGTCTGTTATCTGGTAGTTCGTAAAAGTGGTAGATTGGTACAGATCTGCTGACTTCTATGTAGATAACATATAAATAAGGGCAAAACCCAGCACGACGGCCAGCAAATGTTTTGCCACATCATCCTCAAAACGACCGAGTCACCTGCGTCCCACGGGGACCTTTTGCAGGTGGATAAAAGCCCCGGTGGAAGGATCGTTATGGGAATCGAGGAATCTGAGCTAAGGAGCCTCCAGGGCCACCCCTGACGGGGACACCCGGGGAGCAAGTCAGCGCTGGGGACTGTCCCCTCAGATGGAGCCTTCCATCTCTGGAAATGGCAGGCTTTATTGTGATTTTTGTTGCGGTTCCCTTTTGCCCGCGGTTTGCAGAGCATTGCACCCTTTGGGAGGGATAAAATGGGCTGGCGGAGGGTCAGGGCTGCTCTGGAGGCCGACAGCGTGGTGCGCTGGCAGCGCTTAGATGGGGAAAGGGGAAAATAAAAGCAGATTAAAAATAGGTAGCATCTGACCACAATTTTCTGGATTCACATGAAGCCAAGGTATTAGAATTACTCTCCAAGCGGCTCTCCAAATATCCAGCTAAGTTTAGAAGGCAAATAAAGAGAACATATTAAAGATAAAATCTGCATTGGGGGATCAACTTTATCTTTGGAGGAATGATCTGGTTCATTTATTTGCTGTTTGTCCGCCCTTTTGGGGCAGGTGCTCGCCTCAGCCCATTGTCACGATGCGTTCGTGGGACGGGAGCTGGCGGGTCCCGGTGCCAGTCCAGCCCCTGGGCGCTGCGCGGAGGGGAACAAAAACTCCCTGCCGCAAAGGTATTTTGAAGAGACATTAAAAACGCAGTCCCTTATTTGGCCATTTACAAGCAGGCTCCAGCAGCAGAGGACAATTCACCGCTGATTGTGTATTTTTCTGCGGTTGAATGTCTTGCGTGAAAGTCTAATAAATTAGACTTCATTTTCAGACGTGCCTGCTGCTACCTAAATTTGACTAAAAATCAGTCCCTGATGCCTCAACACGGGCAGTCACAATGATATAGAAGATGCAGTGTTACACCTTTTGATGTAATAATAGGTTTCAACAACAAAAAAAAACAGAACTTGGGGTATTTTTGTATCTATTTTACATGTTTGATGTGAATTCACCATCCAAATTGTTTGGGTTTTTTAAATAAACCCACTGCTTCGCCAGTGCTTTAGCATGTATTCCTTCTGCTATACATTACCTCCAGCTTTCTTCACCTCTCTGAGTGCCAACAGCCCTGTAATTAAAGAATATCCCCCACCCCTCCAGTAATTACATGAATTTTGAATCCTTTCGGATAGTAGAATATGAATGTTAAAAATAACAACATAATTCTTGCATTATACTTTTGATTTGTAACTCGTTTAGTCAAATTTATTGCTACAGAAAAATGGCAAAGGCACAAAAAGGCATTTGTGTTCCTGTAAGGACAATTACAAACATGTATTTAAGAAGGAGACAACATTCTGGGCTTATTTAGTTGAAAAAAAAAATCATCACTGACATCCTTACAAAAGCATTTCCAGGGAAACCGGACAAATAATTAAATGATAAGTACTTTCCAGACACTAAACATTTTAAATCCAAACAAGGCCAGAACACAATAGGCTGCAATTAAACACCAATTTTTTATTTAGTTTGCAATTATTATGCACATAAAGCAGTGCTTTTTGCTGTGAGTACCCCCACCAACTCCTTAAGTAAGATGTGAGTCAGTTTGAGAAATAACATTAGGTGCCTGGAATGGTATTTTTTCCAGAGAAATCCCGAACCACCTAAACCACACAAATCTTTTTTTTATTTAAACATCTGCAAATTGTCCTGGCCTCCAACCGCTTGGTAGGAAGAAGACCCAAAGTATTCTGAACAGCGAAATGAAATTTAAAACGTGACCTCGGCGGGCGATCTAAGCGCTTAAGAGAAAACAGGTGACTCGGTGAGGAAAAGGGGAGTTGCTTAATTGGAAGTGAAAGGCAGGATTTACTCATTTATCCATTCTCCTATAAATAGTGCCGGGGCAGTGAGGCTGTACTGGCTCCTTTGGGCAGCCCCTGTTTGGCTCTGTCCCTCTGGGAATAGCAGCTAATCCCAGCGGCGGCTCTTCCTGCGATTAGCGGGGCTGGAGCTTGCCCTGCCCGTGTGGCCGTCGCTCAGAGCCCGTCTCCTTGAAGAGAAGCGTTACCTAATTTTCAGTAAAACTAGGTAACATTCTTGTGCTTTCAACCTGGAAGCCCGCTCTTCTGATTTACCGAGCTCCCCCTGGTCCACACAGGAACTTAAAAACCTGAGTGATTGTTGGGGTAAGGAGCCGAAGGACCAGTGGTGGAAGAGGGAGGAGAGGAGGGAAAACAGTTCTCAAAGGATGGGATTTGCAAAAGTGTATGAGCAGGTGATACAGACAAATACAAAAGCTCAAATGCCATCTTTAAGTTTCCTAAATAGGAACATAATCCACGTCAGTTCTTTCCCTGCGGCTGGAATGGGTGAGAAACAGTGCTTTGCCCAAGAAAAAGGAGAAGTTCCTGTGTGCTAATATTAATGATGGGAAAAAGAAAATGGTGTACAGGACTCCCTTGTCTCCTTCACAGGCTGGTTTTGGTTCTTCTGAGCCTGCCTGCTTGATGGCCTTTGAAAGTCCCTTCCAACCCAAAATAGCTATGATTCTGTGATCTCCTGCCTCAGTTTCCCCTCCCGGGCACGGAGATGCTGGGAGGGCTGGAGCCCCTCTGCTGTGGGGACAGGCTGAGAGAGCTGGGGGGGTTCAGCCTGGAGAAGAGAAGGCTCCGGGGAGACCTTGGAGCCCCTTCCAGTCCCTCAAGGGGCTCCGGGAAAGCTGGGGAGGGACTCTGGAGCAGGGAGGGGAGCCATGGGACGAGGGGGAAGGGTTTGCCACTGGGAGAGGGGAGATTGAGATGAGATGTGAGGAAGGAATTCTTGGCTGTGAGGGGGGTGAGCCCCTGGCGCAGGGTGCCCAGAGAAGCTGTGGCTGCCCCATCCCTGGAGGGGTTCAAGGCCAGGTTGGACGGGGCTTGGGGCAACCTGGGCTGGTGGGAGGTGTCCCTGCCCAGGGCAGGGGGGGAACTGGATGAGCTTTATGGTCCCTCCCAACCCAAACCATCCTGTGGTTCTCTGAAGAGCGGCTTGGACGACACACCTGGCGTGGCACAGAGCACAAAGCAGTGAGGCCGTGGCTCAGGCGGGCGGTTTTGAACTCCCGCAGCTCCTGCGCCTGGGGGTGCCGAGGCCGAGCCCTGGGGTCACCCACCCCGTCGCGCACCAGCCAACGCCGCGGCTTTCGGGGCACCGCTGCGCCTCGGCCGTGCGGGTCCCAGACCCGCCAAGTCCGTGCGGTTCTGCCCGGCCGGGGCTTACGGCGCCGGGAGGACCCGCAGCGCGATCCCCCGCTCCGCCGGCGCCCTCTGCCTGCGCGCCCCGGCACTTAAATTCGGCTTTAAAATGCCACTGGTCTCGCGTAGTTTTCCCCAGAAATTGCACGTTGAGGGTATTTTGTTTAATTGATTATTTAACCTAAGCTGCTACGAGCTGCTTGAAGTCCAGTGTGTTAATTAAAATGATAATGAAATTATACTGATGTGGGGTGTCAATGTTTTTCATATTTTTTTTTGCAAAACAGGACAAATGAAAGCAAACATTTTACATATCAAACCTAAGCACTTTAAAAAAAAAAAAAAAAAAGAGATGCATATGTGGCCACTAGTTTTGTGAAAACACCTTGGAAGGCACCCAAAATTCCTGTCGACGAGCAGGCAAATGCATCGCCGTAGCATCTCTGAAAAGCTTGTGTCTGCCCTTAATAATTTCTCTAAGCCATTCAGCTAAAACACGAAGTTTCGAGAGCGCTGATGCAATACCTTATCTCCTGTTGTTATTCCGAGAGGCGTTGGCAAAGCAAACGGTCCCCGTTGCTCACCGGGTGCGTTTGGCCCGTTTCCTTGGTGTTCTCTTATCTGCGAATTTAAAAATAGAAGCACAATCACGTTAACATTTAGAGTTACCTGCAGACCGTGGGCCTCACACCCTACCTATAGTTCTGAATGCAAAACATTTTTGTTTAAGTGAGATAACACTGGTCAGACTCCTAAAAATATACAAATGTTTTCATTATAAAACACTTACAGGTAGGAATTCTATCGCTGTAGTATGTAACCGAAAAAATATAGAACGGTTTTACATATAAAGAGGAACATTCTTTATGTCTACTCCCAGCTGCTCTTTCGGCGGTTAAAAATAACATACCTGGGCCGCCAAGATGCTTCAACTCTTGGCACTAAACAAGAGACAGAGTTAATTTTGTAAGCAATCGTAAAAAGCGAGGCATTTTTTTTACAAGGCTTAAGGAGCCGCTGTGTACGAGAGAAACCAAAGGTGTTAAACTGATGTGCGTGACAATTCCCTGAGCAACTGCAAAAAGATTTCGTACGACAAACTGCCTACACGTTGAAATAAAAATGTGAAACCCACTGCATTTTTTACCTTCCTATTTTCTGTCCTCAAAGCATCGATTTCCGGGGTCTGGGAAAGGAAAAAAACAGCATTGTGTTTTGAACATTAAGATCAGATCAACTTCGTACGTCCTTAACGTCAGCTTTCCTTAGGGCTGATTAAGCATCTTGGATTTTAAAATATCTATAACTTTGCCTTTTAGTCCTTACGTCGCATGCTGTTCTGAATTACAGTACGAAATTGATGCCAAACCGATACCATCTCATAAAGTTAATAAACATTCTGCTTGCACTGGCTGTATTTCTGCTGTTGCAACGTTTATGGCTTTCCAGATCCAAGGGAGAGGACAAAAATATCTGATCATTTCAGGGTTAAGGATGGGGTTTTTCCTTTAAATCACAATAAACGCTGAAATGCATTAGCTGCCCAGTGGCAGGGCTGACAGCAGCCCAGATGTTTGCTTGTACCTGGGGCAGATATCGCGGAGGGTCAGCGTTACACTCACTAAATCGCACAAACTACGATAAAGTCCAAATGCCGGGAATTCATCTGCACGCTCAGAATAAAGGGAAGGACTTTACGGCTGTTGCCTCCTGTATTATTTCGGAGACACAGTTGCATCTTCTCTCCATCCAGGCCAAGGAATAGCGAAAAGACACTCAGGCACCTGCTCTTCTGGGTACCACGCGAAAGGATTGCTCTCCCTCCGCCTGCAGTGGTTTATGTTACTAACAAACACGAGGCAACCTTGGCAAAACAAAACTTTGTCTAAACCTCAATGTGGTATCGCTTTAACATCCATCTTTATAGCCATTTTAGGTATTTAAAAGCCAAACTTTCTCCACTCGCGTCATTTCTCAGCACTTGACTACAACAATTTTTTGTGTACAGTAACTGGGATTTCTAACTCACATCCCATTTACTTGCTGGAAAGGAAAAAACTGCGGCTCGTAAGGAGAGAAAATGTTAGTTATATTCAGCTTAATGTAGGCAGGGCCAGTGTGACACTTCTGAACACTGAGGTACGGCCAAACTTCACGTCTCGTCTCTGTACGCAAACCTCAACAGTCCGCGGATCGCTGATGCATTGTGAGCGTCCTCAAGAACGCTTTCATAAATATCAGTTACGGACTGGCTGCCATCTGAAAAGGAGATTTCATGGACAAGCCTCTTCCTCTGATCTTTATTTTTCCTATAAAATACAAAAATTTTAAGCTTTATCCCTATTTCCGTAATGTATTTTGATGTATATTAAATGTAAATCGAGCGGAACCAAAGATGAACCATAAGCATGGAAGAGTTCCTGTGTGTCAGCTTTTATGAGAAGGTACTTACAAGATTTGCAAATAGCTTTCATTTTTCATCATCACCTGCTCACCATTTTCTGTATAAAACACGCACATTCGATGATTACATTTTTATGAACATAATAGCCTTTTTCCAAAACTGTCACGCTCGGGAATAATAACAGCGGTAAGATAAATAACACAGAGACCTGCTCTTTTAAAAGTTGGCAAAACAGATATCAGCTCCAGTCACACCAGTTATCCCATGAAGGTCGACTGCGGCGCTCCCCGTCCTGGGATGGGAGATGGGGAGGGGGAGCAGCGACACGGGAGCGTCCTCCTTCCCTCTGTCCACCCCCCAAGCCCCCGGTACTGCTGCAGGTCTTTTTAAGACATAAATTACTACAAGTTTTATTGGCTTTTGGAAGCCGAGCTGGCTGACGTAGGGCAGGGACTACAAACACTGCCTAGAGGAATAAATAGAGAGTTAGGCAGGGGTCCTGCAGCCGCGACAGGTTAAATTCTCCCACAACATTGGGCACCTTTAAAATTCAGCTGGAGAGGGTCATCTGGCCAAGAAAGGTTGGGCCAGCTGATCCTTGAGGTCCCTTTGCACCTGGGATCCTGGGATTTCCGAGGGCTGGAGCCCCTCTGCTGTGGGGACAGGCTGAGAGAGCTGGGGGGGCTCAGCCTGGAGAAGAGAAGGCTCCGGGGAGACCTTGGAGCCCCTTCCAGGCCCTCAAGGGATTCCAGGAAAGCTGGGGAGGGACTCTGGAGCAGGGAGGGGAGCCATGGGACGAGGGGGAAGGGTTTTCCACTGGAAGAGGGGAGATTGAGATGAGATGTGAGGCCGGAATTCTTGGCTGTGAGGGTGGTGAGCCCCTGGCGCAGGTTGCCCAGAGAAGCTGTGGCTGCCCCATCCCTGGAGGGGTTCAAGGCCAGGTTGGACGGGGCTTGGAGCACCCTGGGCTGGCGGGAGGTGTCCCTGCCCAGGGCAGGGCGGGGCACGGGATGAGCTTTATGGTCCCTTCCAACCCAAACCCTTCCATGACTCCATGTGTCCCACCAGGGCAGCGCCGGGGCAGAATGACCTCCCTCCACCTGCTGGAAACACTCTTCTTAACGCAGCCCAGGCTGCCACCGCCCTTCTTGGCCACAAGGGCACGTTGCTGGCTCAAGGGCAACTCGTTGTCCCCCAGGACTCCCTCCTCCGCCGGGGGATGACCCGCCGGGGCCGCCCCCTGCCGCCGGCGGGACCCGAACCCGTAGGCCGGGGCCGCCGCCGGGCCGGGCCGCGCCACGGTGCACGCTGGGAGTTGTAGTCCGCCACCGCGCCCCGCCCGGCCCGCCCCGCCCCCGGCGGACTACAACTCCCAGGCGGCGGCGGCGGAGCGGAGCCCGGCGGAGCGGAGCGGAGCCAAGATGAACGCGGTGTTGGCCGTCAAGCAGTACGTGTCCAAGATGATCGAGGACAGCGGGCCGGGCATGAAGGTGCTGCTCATGGACCGGGAGACGGTGAGCGGCGGGGCCGGCGCGGCGGGGCGGGGGGGGCCCGGCGCGGCCCAGGCCCGAGGCCCGGCGCGGGGTGACGGGTGCCGTCCCCTCCCGCCCGCAGACCGGCGTGGTGAGCATGGTGTACACCCAGTCCGAGATCCTGCAGAAGGAGGTGTACCTCTTCGAGCGGCTCGACTCCCCCAACAGGGAGGCCATGAAGCACCTGAAGGCCATCTGCTTCCTGCGGCCCACCAAGGTGGGGACCGGCACGCCTGCACGAGGGACCGCGGTGGGGTCGTGAGAACCGCTGGGTGGTCACGTCCAGAGGGTGGTGGTCAACGGCTCAGTGCCCAGATGGGGAGCGGTGATGAGTGGTGTCCCTCGGGGGTCCGTACTGGGACCAGTTCAATATCTGCATCAGTGACATAGACAGCAACATCGAGGGCAGCCTCAGCAGGATTCCAAGTGACACCAAGCTGTGTGGAGCAGTGACACTCCCGAGGGATGGGGTGGCATCCAGAGGGACCTGGGCAGGCTGGAGAAGTGTGACCATGTGAACCTCATGGGGTTCAACCAGGGCAAGTCCAGGGTCCTGCACCAGGGGGGGGCCACCCCCGGTGCCAGCCCAGGCCGGGTATGGAGGGATGGAGAGATGGAGAGCAGCCCTGAGAGAAGCTGTGGCTGCCCCATCCCTGGAGGGGTTCAAGGCCAGGTTGGACAGGGCTTGGAGCAGCCTGGGCTGGTGGGAGGTGTCCCTGCCCAGGGCAGGGGGTGGCACTGGGTGGTCTTTAAAGGTCCCTTCCAACCCAAACCATTTTATGAGGCTGTGATTCTATGGTTCTAGGGCGGGATGAGGGGCCATGGAGGGGATAGTGAGGGAGCACAGGTCACTGCAAACCCTTCTTAATCAACATTTTTAAAATTTTGCTCTCCCCGGTGCTGTTTTCATCCAGGAGAACGTGGAGTTCCTCATTCAGGAGCTGCGGAGGCCAAAGTACAGCATCTATTTCATCTGTGAGTATGTCCCGTTCTGCCCAGCAAGTCAGACTGGCCCCTCAGAGACTGACCTGATGGGCAGGAGAGGCTGTGACCGCTCCCACCAAACAGGCCTTTACTAAAATCCTGAGAATGTGTGAATTCGAGTTATTATGCTCTTTAGGTCACCAGATTCTTTTAGCAAAGGGTACATACATACCAGAGAAAACAGTTAAACCGAAGCAACTCGTAAGAGATTGTTATAAAGCAACACCATAAGTCCGGATTCCTCCAATGAGAGAATTTAAAGCTTCATGTTGCTTCGTAAACATGAAAGGAGGGTGATGCTGGGGGTAAAGTGCCTTTCTTGTAAGGAAAACTGAGATGCACAGGGCGAGAGACTGGCCCAAATCTTGAAGGTAAATAATTTGGGATAGAATTCCCATCCCAGCGTTGGACTAAACCTGCTGTGCGGCATCTTCAGCTCCCTGGAGTATCGGGCAGGTGTTTCTCACGTCCTGCTCACGCCACAGAATATTCTGTGCTTTTGGCAGTTAAGCAGAACAACTCCAACTGGTTCTGTGTTGAACTCTGGTCCTCCGGCGCAGGTATCGCTAGGGGAAGACTCTGGTACATAAGCTGAAGTGGCCTCTAGATGTCATTGCCGCTCTGCAGTGGAGGAGCCCGGCTCTGGAAGTGGTGGCAGTGACCTGCAGCAGAGCTGAGGAGCTCAACAGAGTGGCTGTCGCTGTGTTCAGCCACTTAATATTGGGGTTTTTACATAGTATTGCTTATCTGGGGAGATATCAGGCCAGGGAGGCGATAGGAGAGCCCCACTGCCGCATCCCACGGGGCGTCGAATCCATGGCTGACCCTTCCATGCTGCATCACCTGCTGGATATTGGCACTGGGGGCAGAAAGTCGGACAGGGAGTTAGCTCAGAGCGTCCGTGCAAGGTAACCTCTGGATTATAATGTCTGTTCTATTCTATGATCGCTGTTGCGATCTGCTCCCGCTGCAGGAGAAAATCTGGTCATTCTGTTCTGTGGTGGTGCGTGTTACCTGTCACCCGCGGAGCCCGACTGTTCTTTCACTGTTTTCTTTCAGATTTCAGTAACGTGATCAGCAAGAGTGATGTCAAGTCATTAGCTGAGGCTGATGAACAGGAAGTTGTGGCTGAAGTTCAGGTGAATTTTGAATATTTTAGATAAATCTCCTAATCCAAAAGAACCAGCAAAGTGAAGGGACAAGGTGTGGCAATGAGAGGACTCTAGTCCTTGAACAGCATGCAGCAGCACTCTGCCACAGCCTAGGGTGGAAGAAAAGATGAACTTACACGTGGGATTAAAAAGTAAAAGAAAGAAAAACTCCTGTGTCCCCTGTTTCTCCCTCCCCTCCGGTTTTCAGAGACACTCCTGGTTCTGCTGTTTCACAAGGCTGCTAGGTGCTTGTGGCATAGATGAAGTGCTACGCACTTGAAAAATACACGGGAGAAATCGGCAGTGGGGTTGTCCACAGAAGCGTGGGGATTTGAGAGGTTCGGCGTGGAGGCAGGAGAGATGAGCAGAGTCAATGAGTGCGTGCAGTGGTTAGGATTCTAGCGTTAATGTGGCTGATGCTGGTACACAAACTCTTTTAGGCTGAATAAGGGTTGGCAAGAAATGTAACTGTATTTGCTTTCACTTGTTGGCAGGAGTTCTATGGTGATTACATTGCAGTGAATCCACACGTTTTTTCTCTCAACCTCTTGGGCTGCTGCCAGGTATGAAAAAAGCTGGTGGTCCTCCAGGGCCGTGGTTTATGGCTAATGGGGAGATCAGTAGCCCCAGGAAGCTGGGTGTGGCGGGGGGCTGCCCAGCAGGGAGGCTGGGGGATCCGGACTGTGGCCTCTGGAGTACCTGCTCCTCCAGTCAAACTGTAGTTCACCGCAAGACTTTAGGACTTAGAAATAAGAGTTGATGTGAGAAGGAGTTTGGGGACGGCGCGTCCGTACTAGCTGCAGCCTTTCCTCCCAGGGTCGCAGCTGGGACCCGGCTCAGCTGGCCAGGACGACGCAAGGGCTGACCGCTCTGCTCCTTTCTCTGAAGAAATGCCCCATGATTCGGTACCAGCTCTCGTCTGAGTCAGCAAAGCGACTTGCTGAATGCGTGAAGGTATGGTGAGAACCTACAGCCATGCAAAACAAGTTCGGCAACGTGCTTAAATTTTGTTTAATTCTTCTACATATTGATCTGTTTGAGAGAAAGACCCTTTTTCAGTTGATTTGTTCACCTGTATTCAAACTAAGAGTAAACATTTTCCAGATACACATAAAAACAAGTGGCTTTTTTTTTTCCTTTTCTCGACAGCAAGTAATCACAAAAGAGTATGAGCTGTTTGACTTTCGGCGCACGGAGGTTCCTCCTTTACTTCTCATTCTGGACCGGTCTGATGATGCCATCACCCCGCTTCTGAACCAGGTGAATCAGCTCACGGTGGCGCGGGGGCTGAGATAGGAATGGGAGATCTGGACATGCACAGAGCCCTGGGGCGGTAGCAGCAAGTTGCAGTTCACTCCCTGGCAGGGCATGGTTTAAAAAGGTAAAAAGTGCTGCCCCTCTGCCCCTGTTCTGTTTGAAATCCCTCTTCTATTATCATGGTCTGATTTTTCAGGCAGTTGGGCGCGGATTGTGTGTGCTGGCTTCAGTGGCAGATGTAGCCAGCACCCGGAAAAGCAGGCCACTTCCCCTTCTGTGAGACACCTTCCCATCTGGAGTGTCTTGGCCGTGTCCTTTCCAAGGGTTTATCTGTACGGCTCTTTGCCAGCACATGTCCACAGTTATTGAGTGACCTCGCACTGGCGTGTTTCTCCCTCTGGGTTATTGATGGGTGGCAGTATTTGCTGTGTAGCTGTTGCGATTTTTTTTTTTCTTTGCTGTGCTGCAGATTCTGGCAGAATCTGTTTGTCTCCTTTCCTTTTGGTGGGACACGTGTAGACACAGGTCAGGCTGGTGAGCAGGCAAGGACTGGAGCTGCCGCAGCAGCAGCCAGCGCTTCTCTGACGCTGGTGCTGCAGGAGCTACTGGTGATACTTGTGGTACTGGAGTGATCTGAGGGCAGAACCCCAGCTCACACCACACTCAGCCCAGGGCACCCAAAGCATTATCTGCTCTGCGGAGATTTTCGAACCAGAAGAGAGATTCAGATGAATGTAAATGGAGTGTGTAGCACGTTGGTGCTCTGAGGAGCTTTCCATTTTCTCTCTAGATTAATATTAGTCTTCCCGGGATAAATATAGTCACTCACTGATGTGCAGAAACACACACTCCTACTGCTGCGTAAGAAGCAAAGGCGCATGTAGGAAATTGTACAGTTACCTGTGGAACCTCTGCAGCCAAAAATACGTGTCCCTTCACAGCAGAGGAGGGGGAGATAATGGTGGCAAACAGAATGGCTTGACCGGGAATATTAATCCCCATTGCTCTGCTTTTTGGAGAGTCGTGTCTTTTGAATGTGTCCACAGGACGGGTGGCTTTCCTTTGTGTTTGCACCAGTGGCTCTCACCACGGGGTGCCCGTCTGGTATAATGTCACAAAAATAACATTTCCTTCTTATCATAATGTTCTGGCAAAAGTTTGAGAAATGCACACTTTGGATCCACTGTGTGTTCCTAGAGGCACCTAAACTGGCTTTTTTTGAGTCCAGCCTGAAATCCATTACTTTTCCAACGCAGTTTGTTACCCTACTGAGGTCATCGTTTGCCTTTCTCTTTCCCATCCTTGTTAGTGGACGTACCAGGCCATGGTTCACGAATTGCTGGGGATTAACAACAACCGCATCGACCTCTCTCGGGTACCGGGGATAAGCAAGGATCTCCGCGAGGTGGTCCTGTCTGCCGAGAATGATGAGTTCTACGCCAACGTAGGTATCTCAGTGGGGATCTTCATGAATAGATCAGTTTGGGGATCCGGTTCCATTTTTGCTTTTGACACGTAAAAGGAACTTCCAGTGACTTTGAGCATCGGGGTGGTGATGTACTGTGTAGTTTATGCCAGTGGTGAAAATCAAGCAGCATCTGACATAAAATGTGTCCGTTTTATAGTTTTCTTCCAAACCTGGAGCAGCGGCAGAGCTGCCTGCTCAAGCTTGGCTCTCCAGGAGACGATGTGCAATGGCTCCTCAGTGTTGTGGGCACAGAGTGACACCTTCAAGGCTCGTGTCAGAACAGCTTTCTCTCAGATCCCTGTCTTGTTTCCTGCAGAACATGTACCTGAACTTTGCAGAGATTGGCAGTAACATCAAGAATCTCATGGAGGATTTCCAGAAGAGGAAGCCTAAGGAGCAGCAGAAGCTGGAATCCATCGCAGATATGAAGGTACAGACAATCTACACGTAACCTACCGGACTTCTTAAATCCCGTCCACTGCAGGGTAGTGCAGATCCCTGCTGTCTGTACACTGACAGTCCATGCCACCAGTACGGCAGTGCAGATCCCTGCCGTCTGTACACCGACAGTCCGTGCCACCAGTACAACAGTTCAGATCTCTGTGCTGTGCTAGTTTTGGGGAGCGGGAACCTCCTTTTTGCCCTGTGCTCGTTACAATGGCTGTTCACATGTGGATAAGCCATTCTGCGCCACTGCAGTGCCATCTACAAGCCTGCTCGTTCTGACTGCTCTCGAAGCTGCTGCTTAGAGCCTGCCGGAATCCCGAAGCCCTGCAATGGAGGGTGTAAGCTCTGGTTTAAGTACTTTGCTTACTCCAGTGTGGCTGTGTGGGCTTTAGAGCTGAGCTGGGTCACTTGGCAACAGCTCAGAGCACAGGCTATCAATTCAGTCACTGCTCAAGATTTAAAGAATCCTGGCAACGTCTTTGGAGTTACTTTTCTTATCCTTTTATTGTAAGAGTAAAGAAAAAGTACATCCCTTCCAAAATTCACCTTTTAATTGGAGAAATCCTGTGGGCTCCTGGGATTGGGGTGCCCCATCATCCATACGCCTGCACTGGTCTTGCTTATATGGATGGAAATGAGTTTATACAATATACGGCTGGGTTGCACACATCCACTGTCTCTTGCTTTTACTTCAAAGAACCGGTTCTTTGCTTTCCTCATTGTAGGCATTTGTGGAGAATTACCCGCAGTTCAAGAAGATGTCAGGCACGGTGTCCAAGCATGTGACGGTGGTGGGAGAGCTCTCTCGACTGGTTGGCGAGCGGAACCTGCTGGAGGTGTCTGAAGTGGAGCAGGAACTGGCCTGCCAGAATGACCATTCCAGTGCTCTCCAGGTACCTCGGGCTCAAAACCTAACCTTGATCCTCTGTCTGAACCAAGATGGTTTGATCCTGTAACTCCCCTCTTGATGGAAGTTTGATGCTGGGAGTCAGTGGGAGTTCTGCATGCAGATCTCCTGCGGGGTTGGGATATTCGATGTTAGAATTACTCTTCTCCTCCCCGTTCAGTTCAGATGGGGATGAATCATAGTTAATAACTGGCTTGAGAAGCATCTTTGCAAATTCTGTCTTTACATTTCACAATACGACATTCCTTCTTATATGCAGTCAGTTGGTTTCTGGCAAGCTGCCTGTGCAGGCACCAGTGGAAAAAAAACCTTGGACCCCTGTGCAGAAGCTTGTTGTATTTGCTGGGGAGGAGAAGAAATGGAATCCATGAAATTGTCTAAACCAGACTATTCATTGAGGTGCTGCCTTTTACCTTTTTTTTTAATTATTTTTTAAAAATAAAAACCAGTGGAAAGCCTCTTAGATAAAAGATTTCTTTGGCAGAGGACTGAAAAAGCCTAACAGAGACTTCTATTATAGCTGAGTATAGACTGGAGTTTTGACCCTGTGCTGGCTCGTTGGATTCCATGACCTGACCTAGTATCTGACAGCATGTCGATAGTGATGAATTGTGGCTGCTGACTATTCAGAGAAAATAGCGGTATTGTTGAGTGTGACTGTATTACAGCAGAGTTCAACCAGCGACTCGGTATTAAAAACCGATTCCTTAATTTTTTATAGCTAAGGTAGCAGTCACACCATATAATGGACTCCTTTACACGATACTGGAGAAACAGTTTGACTAGAAAATACAGATAAGCATCTTTAACAGATTTAAAATACACGTCGTCTTTGCCTCTCTTATTCTGTGCTCCAAGTGGGTGGGTAGGGGCTAATATTAGACTCTTCAAGTACCGTGATCTGTTACCAGATCCTGAGCTGATGTGAATCAGTATAGGCCTGCTGAAGTCATCGCAGCGATATAGATTGGTGAGCATACAGATACGATCCGATAGCTTATATTTGGTAGCATTTAGATGACTAAGTATCGAAGTGGGAAGGTAGCCATGAAATGCATTTGCTGAAAACAGCCTCTGAGGTTCCCTTGCTATGTCATTGTTTCTAGATCAAGCTTTTGCAGTTTCGAAGCCAAATATTTGAGTTTTAATCCGTCATCCCATCGTGTCTGTGCTGTGATCTGTTACTTCTGATATTAACACAGCACAGAGCATTAGTGTTGAAACTAATTGGAGATCGTTTGCCATCGTGGCATTGGAGATCATTTTGGAAAACGTAGGTCTACTTTTTCCTGGGGCGGTGAAGAAAGGGATGATGTGCACTCCTGGTGATGACGCAGTTGCGTTACCAGCTCTGCGGGTAAGAGTGTACGTGGCAGTGCTGGAAACTGGACAGACGCGGGCAGGGCAGCCCCCAGAGAGCGCCACACTCTGACGGCAGGGTGGTTACAGCAGTTCGCCTTGGTGCTAATTCAGGTCTTGGTCTGCACTAACCAGGTATATCTGCGGGTTTTAAAGCAGAAAAGCTGCCTGCAGTTTGCTTGCAGCCGCATGCCTGAAGGGCTCTATTGTATTTCCAACTGAGACCGACGGGGAGACATGTAGCAGCCGGGAAATAAATGCAAAACTATGGAACTGCTCTCTTTCTCCATGAGAGATCAGTATCTCTTTAGCTGCACCGCCCCAGGCTGCTCCCTGTTGCAGTTTCCTAATGGCAGTGAAGGGCCAAGACCACAGAAACAATGAAGAATAAGCCAGTGCCCGAAATAAAGACAGAATTGTTCTCCCACTGATGTAACTTCAGCAATTGTTAATTTCTCTGGTGGCCTAGGGCCCCTCAGTACAGTACATTTTGGTTATTCTTCCCCTGGTCTCTTATTAATCCTGACATCGTACATGAGCCTTGAGAGATGAATGGGCGGTTTTGAATCCCATCTCCTTTGATGGACAATGGCTTTTCTGTTTTACACGCTTGCCGCTTATAGAGGCATCGCCACCGCGCTGCCAGCACAGGATCAAAAACCTCGCAAACAAACATCTCCGTGGGACTCTGTCCCTGCCCTCTCAGGTGAATTCTTGACCTTACCGAGCTTCATGGTAAACTCCTGTTGATCCTCCCCAAAGCCAGGGTTTTATCCTGTATTTTTGTTACTAGTCAAACAAATTACAGCAAATAGAGCTGACTCAGCGGGGTAAATAACAACAGTTTCACACCATTGTTTCACAGCTGTTTGCTGGATGTTTCTGTCTTGCCTATCTGTATTGGGAGCGTGGGAGAATCTTGCAAAGATATGCTGGGATTTTTGGAGTGTGTGAAGGTCACATTCGCTTACAGAGGGGAAAAAATCCTAGCTGGTTCCGTCCCGCTCTTGGAACTGCCGTTTCTGCAACTGTAGAAATGGCAGCTCCTCTGCTCCCGTGCATTTGAGCTAGTTCAGGCTGATCGTTTTGCTTTAATGTTCAGCACAGGGAGAATTTCAGGCTTTGCTGTGTCCTCAAGCATCCGTCCAGCCCTAACCAGATGTCTGCAAACGCATCTGGCAGCCGATGCCTGTTCTTTGAGATCCATCTCAAAGCTCGGAGTTAAGAAGCCGATTACTCCCACGGCTCACCTGAGCTACCAGCCGGGCTCTGGTGGTCTTCTGTTAACGCCGTTATCTCAGCGCTGTGACTCCACACGGTGACTGAGGGGATGCAGAGAGGAAATAAGCGCTTTGGGTTGTAATGAGGAGAAGCATTTACATGGCCAATTGTCACTTTACACAAGCAATTCTATCCCGCCTGCAGGCCCTGGAGGGTAAATGTCATGCCCCCGTGGTTCTGAAACTTTTCTGGGAAGGGTCTGTGCTTTACCAGGCAGCCTCTCTGGGGCACGCAGCCTTTATATTTACGATGGTATCACGTAAAAAAAAAAGTAGCGATCTCCATATTAGAAGTAATAACTTCAGATTTCTGTATTTACCTCCAGCGCTGTAATCTTTCTTTTCCTTTTCATGCCTGAATTCCTTTCCTCCTTTGCTTCCAAGTGCTTGATACTCGCTCCTGCACTTCTCACACCCAAAGGCTGCCTGAGGATTCCATGCTTTTGCCCTGCACCTTCCAAAAGAAAACAGAATTTGTGTAATTGTCCTAGCTCTTTTTTCTTGACGTTTAATATTGTGATGGAACTTGTGGGCCAGTTCTGGCTCGGCTCAAGCTGGAAAGGGAAGGGCAGAGGTTAAAGGTTTCTCTAAGTGCCTGCTGGTGTTCCCCTGCAGGGCAGGCACACGGTAACTGGAGCTCAGGCCGCAGAGCATTATGGAGAGTTAAGAATGGACAACAGAACTGGGTTATGAATTCCCAGCTTCATTAAAAGACCCCAAAGCAACTTGCACTCCATTGTACTCCAGTAAATCTAACCGCAGAGCACATAAGAAGCCGGGCTCTGTTGCTTATGACACGATTTAATTCTCTTGCATTCCTCCTGCATGCAATTTTGTTGCTAGGCAGTGGGCTTGATATTACTCTGATTTAAGGTCCTTTGAAGGGCTCTCTGCTAATACTGCCGTCTGTCTTGCTGCAGAATGTGCGTCGCCTCCTGCAGAACCCCAAGGTGACGGAGTTTGACGCTGCCCGGCTGGTGATGCTTTACGCCCTGCACTACGAGCGGCACAGCAGCAACAGCCTGCCGGGGCTGATGGCAGATCTCAGGAACAGGGGGGTGTCAGAGAAATACCGAAAGGTAACTAACTGCAGCGTTGCTCCTTCAGCCGGACGAACGAGTGGGACAGGAGGACATGGAGGTGGAAAATCACTGTGAATTGCTGTAAAGCTTGCCCACTTTTCTGTTGAATTGCACTGCACCTTGCGGAAAGAAGCCTGAGCTTGGCTGGGGCCTGCAGGTGTTACTTTAAAAGGCATAACTAATTACTTAATTTCCATTTCCCAAATCAGTGATATTATGAAGGATTGAATAAAGCAGAGATGGCAGGCATGGCAGGAGTCTGCTAGGATGGGTGTGTGGCATGTAAACGGGGCCCGGAACATGCTTCGTTTCTCCTTCTCCGCTTCCTTCCCACCCCTTTTCCCCAGCTCCTGCTGAGTAGGCAATAGCTGCTGCAAAGGGCTCTGGAGACTGTGAAAGGAGCCTGGCTGGGCGGGAGAGGGTGGCAGTGCTTGGCAAACGTAGAGAGCAGCTGGAGAGGAGGTGGAGAAGCAGGATGATGTCATGTTGTGTGGAAGATCTGCTATCGCTGCAGCAGACGATGGAAATGAAAGCCTCCCTCCTTCTGCAGGCAGTGTCACGGCAGGCTGACTCGCTTGGTGGATGTGGGGAATAATTCGTCTCTTCCCCCTTCCCTCCCTCTGTGCTGCATTATCTGCTCGGGATCAACCTCCCCGACTCCCTGGTCGTCACTCCAGTACCTCCATTGAGCCTAACTAGACAAAAAACTGCCTGGAAGCTGGTTTCCCAGGTTAACAGGCTTCTGGTTCTGCCTCTCTCTGTACAGCTGGTGTCGGCCGTTGTGGAGTATGGAGGGAAACGGGTCCGGGGCAGTGACCTGTTCAGCCCCAAGGATGCTGTAGCCATCACCAAACAGTTCCTCAAAGGACTGAAGGTATGGATCTGCCACAGATGAAACAATAGTTTTAGTCAGCAGTCACGGAGCAGGACTTGCATGCAGTGCAGTGCAGTGCCACGTGCTGTGGATTTCAGAGATTTAATCTTAAGTGCACTGGGCTTTTAGGCCATAATTCTCATTGAAGACAATGGGATTTAGTTACTGAAAAGCCCCTCTAAATCTGGACATCAGTGGTTAACACTTGCTGGAAGCATCAGATGATGATGTGCCATTGCTGATCTCTCTCGGCCTGCTGCCGTGCTGTATTAATTCATAACAAGAGCTTCTCTTGTGCTGTAGGGTGTCGAGAATGTGTATACGCAACACCAGCCTCTCCTGCAAGAGACACTGGATCAGCTCATCAAAGGGAAACTCAAGGACAGCCAGTACCCCTACCTGGGTCCCAACACTCTCCGTGACAGGTATGTGGGGCAGAGCCTGGAACTGAAATACATCTGCTCCTCCCATGCTGCCGCTTGCGTTGTTGTTTGCCTGGAGATGAGCAAAACTTAGGCTTGGCAGAGAAATGACTTGCTTCTGTAGGTCTGTCTTGTGTTCTCAAGTAGATGCCCTGTAGAGGGCTATTAAGACTGAATTACGGCTGTCTTTTCTTGCTGGCCAAGGTGTGACATTCCCATTGTAAGGCCTCAGGTAAAGGATAAAGCCATTGCACCAAGCTGCCAGGATGTTCACATGATGGATTTCAATATGCCCCCTAACTTCACTCCATGCCATCTGGCGTTTATTTGTAGAGTACCAAAAATAGTCCAACTGCAAGCTCTTCCTTCTGAGCCAGTTACTATTCCTGATGAGGATGGGATCTTGCTGAATATGGCTAATAACTGTAATTGAAAAGAACTCTGGTTCTAGCTGAATTTGCTGGAGCTGAGCTAACCTGTTGTCAAAGAAGTCATTAAGGGTGACTATGGGGCTCAGAGTGAGGGCACTGGCTCAGAAGGACGATGACAAGTTGTCCTTAACGGGCATTCTGTACCAGTCACTCCTTTCTTTGGTACCGCCATTTCCTTTCTGTAAATTAAGCTTCTGCCACGTATTGGTTGGGTATTTTTTATGCCTTCTAGTGGTAGTGTCCTTTGAGAAGAGCCTGCTGTTGCTCTGCTTCCTTTGGGTGATCCGTGGTGAGGCGTCCCAGCGGTTCTCTGAATCTTCTCCAACGGCTGTTAAATGCCCCAGGGTTCTGTGAAGATGTTTTACTTGCAGCATTAGAACAATCGTCATTCCCTTCACACGCCGTGTATTATTGGCTTTTTTATCAGCAACTGCCACATTTTTAGTGAAGCAGAAAATAAATTCAAGGTGGTAATTCTCAACGAAGGAGGCGACTGTTGCAGGGCAGCGAGGGTTCAATGAAAACCAGACAGTCATTTGGAGCTGGAGAGAAGGAGAGCTGGGGACCAGGGCTCAGCAGTGTCAAGCGGGTGGGAGCAGCAGAAGCACGGCAGAGGGCGAGCGCTTGTGGCTGCTCTCTGAGATGCACGCACACGCTGCTCGTCCTCCTTAGCCCTGCCCCGGGGCATTGCCATGCAGCTGATGAAAGCAAAAATGGGTTTTGTAGCAGGGAGGCACCCAAATTCCACGCCAGGCTGACAGCAGGGGACGTTAATAATTTTATTTATGGGTAAGAAAGAATTATAGTCATACAAGAAACAATTTGTTTGTGTATATCCCCGATAGACCAAAAAAGTATCTGCCTTACTCCAGATTTTCCCTTTAAAATAAAATGGGGAATTTTGGATAGAGTGGATGGGTGTTTTTAATAGGTGTGAATTATGAAGGCCCTGAGCAACAGAAATGCTATTTCCCCTGTCCTTGAAACCAGCTCGTGACTGAGGTGGATTTCAGCCCAACAAAAAGAGGTTGAAGGATGGGCTTGGCAGTGGATCCGCGATGAGACCTGCAGAACAGCAGTAACTGCATCCAGGCATCCCCGACCTGGGTTTGTTCTCAGCAAACTAGAACCAAATGGTCTTCTGACCTTTACCTTCTCTTTTTCAGTTCCCACTGACATTTTCCTGAGCTGTCTGTCACTTATATTTCTCTAAGTATTTCCAGGAAAGAGTACAGCAACCCGCCCGAGAATCCTGCTACAAAGAACATGCAAATAATTATTTGGGGGAGCATGAGAAGGGTTTAGTTCCTACCTCAAACTGACGGAAAACAGCAGTTGGATGAAGGGAAATGGAGTTTGCACCTCCCTCCCTTCTCTGCAGTGGCTACAGCCTTGTCACTTGGCTAAAAGGTGTGAGTTTTTCCCGGTCTTCCGATGGTCTGGGGTTGTCCTTGGGACAGTGGCCAGGTCCAGCGGCCAGGTCCAGCGGTGCTGCTGCTGGGTCAGATGTCTGCAAAATGATCAAAAGTGTCAGGGCACGTGGTTATTAGGGTTGTTTCCTGATGGGAATGGTAGATCTTGTTGAGTTTAAGATGTAGGACCTGTAGGAATGAGGGTTTGTAACTGACAAAAAATGGGCACCTAAAAATACTGCTCTGTCTGGTCTTTACTTGCCACAGCACTGCGCTCCCTCTGAAGTACCAAGAAAATGGGGGCTCATCTAAAGAAAGGGCTTTGTTATCAAGTTTGGGAGAAAAAGACCACTTGATGGTTTTTCCCATCGTGCCAAACCAATTGAGCGAGGAATTTAAATTTAATAATTTCACAAAACTCGGTATAATAAATCACAGCCCAAGGCAAACCGGGCTACACTGTCTTCTCGCTCTCTGCTTTCAGAGGATGGTGTAACCGTGATTGGCAGCAGTTCAGCAGAAGGTCAGGGCAAAAGGCTTTGTGTTTTTTGATCAAAGGGACGCAGTTGCTTGAACAGCAAAGAATTTGAAAGGATTCTTCTTAACTATTTCTTTCTGTATTAAACATTGCACTGTTGCAAGGGAGCTTCTGCTCCAAATTGGCAGCAGTGGAGGGAAGGGGCATCTTTGCAAAGCGCTGAGCGGGGTTCTGAGGAGAGAGCAATAAGCAATTCTGCTTTCTTTTGCTTCTCCTTTATCTCCTGCTGTTAAGTGTCACCCGTGTCTGGTAAGCCCGCAGCCCGCAGCCCCTCTCACCTTGCTGCTGACAGCACTAGCCAGAAAAGCTCCTGACGCCTCCCTCCGTCGCAGCGGTCCGTGGGAGCCCCGGCTGTGTTACACGCCGTGCGAAATCCCTCCCGAGGTGTGTGACCCCGCGCTCTGCTCCCCAGAGCCTCCCCTTCGGGAGGAGCTTTCACTTTGTTTATGCTTTGACCGGGGATTTTCTCTGACGGGGCATTTGTCCTGACCAGGCCAACCGGTGCTTACCTAAGATGGCAAGAGTCCACCTCTCACAAAATCAAGGTTGCCATCAGACCACAAGGCAGCTCCGTCGCTGCGACAGTTCTTAAAGCCAAACATGGGTCCTCAGCGTTTTGCAGGAACCGGGCAGCAGCCCATGAGTCCGCAGTAGGAAAAGGCGCCCCGCACCCGGGGCATCCAGGTGGGACTCGCCTTGTTCCGTGTCTCTCTCAAATTACCACAATTACTTACCTGCTTACTGAAAAATCTTGGAAAGACTGAAAATCTTGGAAACCTTGTCTGAAAGCCCATCAAAGTTCTGACTTAAACGTGGAATGTGAGAACTCACCTATATCTAGTTTAGAGTATTCCATGGCTGGACACGGTCTTTCTCCCCCTGATTTCGTTGAGGGGGAAGTTCCCGTTGACTGCTTGAGGAGAGGAAAAATGTGGAGCCATTTAGAAATGTCTGTAGCTGACACACATCTAGAGGGATGGCTGAGGTATCTCCTTAGGCAGCGAGTATGAAATCTCCTTTTTTGGAAGCATTGGCTTGCAGCATGTGATGTGGAATTGGCTGTAGGCTTTTTCATCTGAGCTCACGCACGCTGGCCTAAAGATGAGGCAAAGTGGCGCTATTGCTAAATCATATGTATTATCTTGTGTTTAGTATGGCTTGTGTTTTGTGGATTTTTTTGAAGGCAAAACTCTGACTGTGTCCTTGTTTGTTCAGGGAAGTTGCTTTTTCCTCCTGTCTGAAGCGTTTGAGCATTTAGCTGTTAAATTGGCAGTTAACCCGAGGAGATACATAGCCACATCCACAAATTGGGTCTGAGGCGCGCAGCAGCTGGAGCGAGCGCTGCTGTAGATTGCCTTCCTGCTAATCCTATAACAGTCTTGGGGTTTCTTCCTATTCCAAAATTGCTTATTATTTGCCCTTGATATGAGCAGTAATTCCCTGGGCACTTCACGAGAACACCAAGATCCCTTTGTTCCTCCTGTGGCAGCCTGTCTCTGCGTGACTTCCCTCGCTCCCGCTCTGTGCGAAACCTGCGGGGTAAATGCCGGAGGCTTTGAGCAACGCACCCGAAGTGGGAGAGGGGCTGTGGTTCTGCCCCCACTCCCCCACGCCAGCCTTAATCCTGTAAGAAAGGCAGCAGCAATACAAAAGCAAAAATAAGCACGTTCTGTGCTGCACTCCTGTTACTTCGCAATGACAATGCATGGGAAATAGTGGCAGACCAGGGTACAACGTCCAAGCTGGAGGTTTTCTTACCTCAGACCCAGCATCTCGGAGGAATTACCAGTTTAGTTTGCAGCCCAGCGTAGATATCAGCTCTCCCGTGTTTGGATTCTCCTTCTTTCTGGATTTCTCTATCTGCCTGGCATCTTTTTAGTATAGGTTTTTCTGGATATCAGTCGATCTGTTCCTCTCTTTGTACAAAGATTCTCCACCGCAACAAAACCCGCTAATACGCAGCGACAAAGCCGTGCGTGAGACGTAACCCAGCCTCGCTGATCGAGGATGGCAGAGAGATGTTATTGCGGTTTGTGATGGGATCACCAGACCGTTCGCTTTCCTGAGCTGGATGGTGCCAGCTGCTTCATAAAATGTACAGAAATGACTTAAAGGGCAAAGGAACCATTTTCTTGCTCTTGTTTTGTACAGCACCGAGCACGGGGGAATCCTAGGACAAAGCTGCGCGAAGGCCTGACTTCAGGGACTGTTCAGTGCATCGGCGATGTGGATTTGCAGGGCTGGTGTCATGGGGACAGTGAAAGGCGACGGCAAATTTAAAGGCTGGTACACGTTAAGATATTCCAGAGGAGCATATGGGAGCTGGCCATGCGACGCCAGCACCTCAGTTCCTTAGGTCTTTGATAGTTCTAACCAAAAATGCATAAATGATGGTACCAGGTGGATTTCAGTCTGCACGAGGCCTCTCGGTAAGAAGGTGCCTGGTTTGTTGCTTTGCTGCTCCAGTGATGCGGTTACTAACGGTATCTTAACCCTGCGGGTCCCACCTGAGTGTTGGACTTTGGGGAAATGCAGCTTTCTCAGCCCAAAAGACATTCTCCCTGCGAAGCGCGGTGTGGCGTGGCCTACTTGGCACACCTTTTACATGCAGCTTGATAAAAGTGGGCTTGTAGAGATTTTAGGTATATTTTTTCTGACAACTGACAGCAGCTTATCAATTACTTCATTGCTGTGTGTTCCTTTTCCTTTGATTTCCCTCCCCAAAATACTCGGGCACATTTGCATCCAGTTTCCAAAGCCATATGCCTCAAGTGACAAGGTACAGCACGCTTCTGTCCCCGGGGGCTGGCTCAGTGACTCGCGTTGTCACTGGGGTGCAAAAACCTCCGTCTGCCTTAGTGAGATGCTTGAACCTGCAGAGCCTGACCGCGCGGTCGCTATATATAACCTGCTTATCTTAGGGCTGCGGTGCAGGTTTCACAGGCTGTTCCCGTGCAGGGGACAGGGTGCAGCTCTGTGGGGAGAGACGAGCTCGGGGAGGGGAGGGACGGTGGCACAGACCATGTGCCGGAATCCCAGGGCAGCACTGCCTGCACCTCTGCTCCTGGCTGGAAGGGGGACATCACCTGCAGGGCAAAACTTCTTGCTCTGTCCAGAGAGCGCAGGCACAAAGCATCTAATAGAGCACGTTCGCTATTGCTGACTTCTCTACAAAGGATTCTACTCCGAGCCTTGTTCCTTCCAAGGAAGGTACACGGTAAACTGCAGCTGGAAGTCTTGGGCATTATTAGGATTATTATAGTCCCCAAGGATAACAAATGGTGTGGTACCTGCGGAAGAGCTGTATTGAATGCAACGGCTTTTTCGCTGTTGAATTAGCCATGCTGCGTGTCGCCAGAGGGTACGTCTGGACCGATGGGGTTCCCACGTTCCGGGCATGGAGGCTGCGGTGTTCCCTCTCCACCCCGCAAAGGGAGACGACGGCACCTTCTGCAGCATCTCTGAAATCTCCTTTCGTCTGCCCAAATCAAGTTACGCAGACCTAACCCAAACTTTCTGAAAAGACTTACGATTTGGAAGGCTCTTGCTAACAAAGGTCACTTTGGGAAGGGGTGTGTGCTTATCTTTTCCATGAATTTTTCTTAGAATCATAGAATCATAGAATTGTTGAGGTTGGAAGGGACCTTTAAGATCATCGAGTCCAACCTTTAGCCTACCCTGACAAGAGCCACTTCTAAACCATGTCCCTAAGTGCCCCATCTACCCTTTTTTTAAACACCTCCAGGGATGGTGAATCCATCACCTCCCTGGGCAGCCTATTCCAATGTTTAATAACCCTTTCAGTGAAAAAATATTTCCTAATATCTAATCTAAACCTCCCCTGACGTAACTTGAACCCGTTTCCCCTCGTCCTATCACTTGTCACCAGGGAGAAGAGGTCAGCCCTTACCTTTCTGCACCCTCTCTGGGGGCCGGGAGGCAGTTGTGTGGATCTGATGGCAAACAGGCTTGTTCTGAGTGTCCCACACTGACGGGGGGAGCAGTTTTGCTCTTGGTAGCACTGTCTGTTCAGTGACACCAGGAGAGAAGTCCCTGATGTTCGTCCTTCCGCTGTGCGCGTTGCTCCTCTGGGCAGCACCGGGTGCCGAGGGCTTTGCAGGTTGGCCTCTCAGCAGGGAGTCACCAGAGACACCGGGTCCAGCTGCGTGCCAGGGTCATCCTGGTCTCATGCTCCATTTGCTTTGTCAGTGATGCAGAGCCGGCACAGAGCAGATGAAGGCCTGCTGCCTCCACCGCTGCAGCAAGAGCTGTGTTCTAGCAGGAGTACCTGCTTGGAACGCAGAGATGAGTTTTGAGACTGCAAAAGAAAGTTAATTGTGTCGAGACTTGGCTGCTCTGACACAAGCGGGTGACTGACGGGATGAGATCCTCACCTTTTCGCTCTGGGTTGTGCAGAAAGCATTCTCTCAGCTTGTTGGTGGCAGCAGAGCTGATCTATGGGTTGCTGTCATGGTTTGGGCCGGACTCGCCACAGAGATGAATGACAGAGCAGGATAGTTGCGAGCACATTCTGCTGTCCCTGGGAGTGGAAACTTCAGTGACCGGGGAAGGTGGTGCAAGGAAGGTGCAGAAGGTGGAGGGCATACGGCTGGGTTTGTATTTTGCCAGACGAAGGCACTTCCCTCCTTCCGCCGTTTCCCCTCCTGCTACTTCTCTGTAAGATCCTGTGTTTCTAGGCTGGCTCAGGAACGTAACCTCGGAGGTAAACTTACAAATCCCAGGAGTTCTGTAATCAGCCAGCAAAACTGCAGCTGATCTGTGCCCTTCAAAGCAAGCCCGAGGGGTCTGAAGCACCACTGTTGTCCTCATTTGGCTCCTGAATTGATCTTAATTTAACAGCCGCAGCAGCGTCCCGATCATGCATTAAACATTGGCGTATGTGTCATGGTGGAGCTCCACAGGGATGCAGCGTGGGGGTGTTGCTGAGGAGGCTGTTAGGGACCGTTAGCACATTGTGTAAATGTTTAGGAGAGGCGATGTTTTAAAAGCTATTTAATGGGCTACGCATTGTTGTCAGCCTTGAGCCCAGCACACCGCAGAAATGAGACATGGTCTGGGGAGAGAAACCAACAGCATCGTTGCCTCCGCGCCCGTATGTGGTCCAGGATTTATTCTCCTGTTTTGTCTGATCCCTTCTCAACATTTGCGTCTTTGTTGCAGGCCCCAAGATATTATCGTGTTCATCATTGGAGGGGCAACTTACGAAGAGGCGCTGACTGTCTATAATCTTAACCGCACCAACCCGGGGGTCCGGATCGTCCTGGGTGGGACCACGATCCACAACACAAAAAGGTAATAACAGTATTTTTTACCGTGGATTCTGTGTATGTAAATCTGCTGACGTGAACAGGAATTTGCGACGCCTGAGGGATCTTCATCGCGCAGTAAAACACAGAAACGTGTGTAAATGGTTGGAGCCCAGCTCTGCTCATTATGGCTGAGGGACACATTACCAAGCAGAAGGTTTAATGTGCATTTTTCTGATTTCAAGTGCAGGGAAGTAGATGTGTAGAGGTTTTCCTGCTTATAATTCACCACACACTCTAATATGAATGAGAAGCCAGCGCAGCACGCAGGAATTCAAAACTGACTGCGGTCTTATTGCTCCTGGTGAAATCTGGAGCAACGGCATTTGATAGCAGCGAAGTTAACGTACCTATGATTAGAACCGAGCTCTAGGATTACACTGCTAGCAGGCTCCCTGCCGCCCACAAGCCTGCAGAGCATTGGCTGGGTCCTTTGCGTTTCTCCCTGGAGAACGGAGCTTTCTTTACTGGTTTGCCGTACGCTCCGAGTTGCCTTTCCTGGGAGGCCAGACATCTGTAAGGGTTTAATCCCTCCTGGAGCTGAGCGATGCCGGGGAGCACCGACCACGCTGACCCTCATTGATCCTCTCGGTCTCTGTCCCTGGGGTGTCCCAGCAGCTGCCCGGCGGAACGGGAAGGGCTTGTTTTGGGCAACGCTGGTGGTTTTTCACGTCCCCTGCACTGAGCTGAGTGAGCCATTCGTAAGGGTCTCGATCGGGATTTACAGAGTCAGACAGCTTGTACAGAAACCTGCAACCGTTTTGCTGTAGCTGACCAAAAATTCCTGTCAATGTGGAATACCTGGTTTATTTCCTGTGAAATGTCTGGTTTATAAATACAAATCATGTTTCCTGAACCCAAATTATTCATCTGAGTAACTGAGCACAGGTGGAAATTCAGACCAGGTTGTGGATTGTTTCCCATCAGCACGACTTGTTGCTTGCCAAGCAAAGGAGCAGGAATTCTTTCAATACGTGCCTTGCTCCGTCGTGGCCAGGGGTTATGGGAAGGAGGGTAGGGCAGGAATGTGACAGGTGACCCACATCCCTCCCATGTGTCCCAGCAGGACGCGCGGTGAAATCTAAGTCCTGGGAGAGTCCCCGGCTTTGTCCAGCAGCTGCTCGGAGCTCAAAGGGAGCTCCCTGCTCTGAGCTGGGGTGGAAGGAGAGCTCCGACATCACCGCCTGGAAACGCAGACAAAGTACAGTCCTGCAGCAGGAAGGAAAAGTTACGCTGCTCAACATTTGGGATGGAATTTTCAGAGCTGCTTAACAGCTTTGGGTGCCTGAGCAGTCTCCTGGAGTTCAGGAAGCACACGCTATTAACACCACAGGCGTATGTCAGAAATACAGCTGTCAAGCACTTCATTGATCTCAGTTACTGACAGGTGGACTCGAGTGTAGCGAGCAGGCTAAAAAATGGCTTGGTTTTCAGGCCATATACGTGCATTGCTGCTGCATCAGAGTCCGGTGTGATATTTATAAAATCCTTGCACTTTTGCCCTTCCTTTTCATGCCTGTAAGGGATCTTCAGGCTTCAAAGCTGCCTGCACAGAAGCAGTAACAATTCCCTCGCAAGGAAATCCAGTGGCTCCTATCATCACTTGCTCAAAAAACTGCCCAAACCCTCCAAATTCACAGTGCCCGCTCTGAAATTTGGCCCGTACTTTAGCTTAGTGTCAGATGATTGGAAAGCTGCTGAACTGATGCTAGCCCAGCAGCAAATTGCTTTTATGAACTGGGTTACAAAGGCAAGTCTGTATTAGCCCACATATCGACCAATTCCTGCCCAAATTACCCAGCTTCCTCAACCTTCTGCTTTACAAAGTAGCCTTTGAACTAAATCCTGGTTTAGCCAAGCCTAGAAATAGCAAGAAAAAGAGACCCGCGGACACAGCAGCTGCTCTTTGTTAAACAGAGAGAAGTTAAATAAATTGTCATCTTGCAAGGATGCAAAAAAACCCGGTTCATATTCAGCCTGGCATCCACTGCAACCTCGTGGTCTCCCCCCATGCGTTTTGAGGCTGATTTTGACATCTACCAACACGCCCGCATCGAACTTTTACCAGCATCTGTGCTGCGAACCTGGATGGTGCTGTCATCGCGCCACGCTGAACACAAAACCCAGAGTAAGTGGTAAGGAGGTCTCTGGGATGCTGTAGTTTTTCACAGTGTGTTGGAGGTTGAGACCTGCCCCAAAAGTGTATCGGTGCAGCAGATTCAGCAAAAACTGTCACTGGAAGGAGGGGAACAGAGAAGACTCACCGGTCTTTTGAGGAGAAGGAAAGCAATAGCGTGGCGAGCAGGAGGGGTGGGAGGAGCTGGTTTGAGCTTTAGGTTGATGTCCCAGCTCTGCTGTTGACCTGTTGGGTGACGCTGGGCAACTCTCTCCTTTGTCTATATGCACCAGGAGGTCTCTGAGCAGGGACCGTCTCTTACTTCTGCTTTATGAAGTTCTCACTTTATGAAGTTCGGGATTTGCAGCTACGTCGTTGGGCTCCGCGTCTTAGATTTGTGCTGTAATGAGTGACGTTAGCTAGTTAGGGCTTCTGCCGCGACTACGTTTTGGTGCAGTCTCTGAATTATTTACAGAAAAACTAGGATACTGTATCAAAATTTGCATTTCAAAGAATGAAGTGAAAAAAAAAAAGAAAGAGAAAAGAGTGTTGCTTTTTAAGGTCTGACTACTCCAGAGTCCTGCCCGGGAACTCCTGATGGGGACCATCGAGGGTCCCATTCTAAATAGCCCTGCCCCAAATGATTTGCCTTTCCCTAGTGGCTTGAATAAGATCTCCTAAATGATGAGAGGCCACCATCATAATAATAATATTAAAAATCAGAACTTTTGAGTCAGTAATGTCGCGCCCTTCCCAAGGGAAGGCTGGCCCGTCGGCTTCCATACGCACAGGAGGAGCAGCCCGGGCAGCGCAGTGAGCCCACGTGCTCAGGACACCCGAGAAATGGAAAAGTTTCCCCTCCAACGAGTGTTAACTGCAATTCCAGCAAGGGGCGTGAGGGTCACGGCTATTTCAGCAAACACACCAAGGTGTCTGATGTGAGGAAACCTAGATTTTATTGTCCTGACTCCTCCAGTAATCCACTGGCCTTCCTTTAATGAACTGTTGCTTATTTCTGCTGGATTAGGGTTGATATGTCACAATAAACAAGGAGATTTGTATATTAATGCGCTGAGCAGCCCATGTAAGCACACTAAGCCTGTGCTTTCATTGTTCTTACCAGTCCAACTTAAATTGTGATCAACATCTGCGTTTATAGGGTGGGGGGTGGCTTAAGGGATATCCATTCCGCTTTTTTACAAAGCGGGAGACAAACAAGCCTTTGGAGCTGGTTATGTTGTTAGAGCTGTATATTTGCGGGAAGCTTATCTGTTTAAGAGACCATCTGCATTGTCCAGTGAATCTACCCTAAGTAGGTGCTTTGAAGTGGGGGGGTGAAAAATACTCCATGTGGGGGATGAGAAAAGCAACATTCCGTGTTTGCAAAGAGGGTCCCAGAGTGGGCGTAGAAGGTATCTCCTTAAAGTTTCCTTGTGCTGCACGGTCATGTCAAGGAGAATCTGCCCCTGTTGATCTTTATGGATTTGTGTCCATATAGATGCAGAATAGGGGCAGGCATCTAATAACAAAGCTCATCTCCTGAAATGAGGCGTGTAGTCTGAGGGATTCTGTATCAATAAATCAGGCTGCAGAAGCTGGCAGCCTCCGCTGTAGAGTTTATTCCCCTATTTGAAAAAATCCCAGTGGTTTTACAAGGTATGAGAAAAATTTTGTTGCTTGTCTTCCCTCCTCTACCTCTAACAGATAAATCCATGTAATGCACCTATTCCTTGGCCTCTGTCCTGACATCACCCAGCGAGGGGGTTGGGAATGCAGCTCAGGTCTTCTGTTCCTGGCTGCAACCGAGAGCTGGGAGAAAAAAATGCATGAAAGCAGCAGGGGGGCTGAAAAGTCAAGTGATGAAAGCCAGAGAAATGCAGAAATCCAAAGATCAGAAAATCTCTTTGATTGTGCACACTCAGTTTGGCTGCAGCTGAGGCCGTAAATCTGTCCCATCTCAGTTTACTCAATTCTTTTTTTCCCTCCGTTCCCGTTAACAGGCGACCCTCGCGCTGGTAAGTCTAGGAGGGTGTACAGATACGCGTTTGGTAAGAATCTGAGATTCCTTGAGAAACACCAGCAGGGTGGAAAAAGCCCTGTTGTTGTCAAGGAATTTTCAGTGTTTTTCTAATCAAACCAGATTGGCTGCCTCTGGTACTTCTGAAATTTTGGCAGCCCTACTAAAAATACTTCTATTATGACTTGATTGCCAAAAAGGTAAAAAAACCTTCCTGGACGCGTTCTCCTGCGTGATGCAGCGCCATGCCTGGCGTGTGGGGCGGAAATGCCACATCTGCCCGTTGGATGCCGTTCTGCAGCCACGCCACCGCATCCGGGCACCGGTCAAACCACTCTATAAACGAAGACCTGAGCGTAGAGCTCCTGTCTGGCTTCTTTCCTGCAACATAACAAGCTGTACTGGAGGGGCTGAAAGGCTGGGGATTATTAATCATAGGTTCTTTAAAAAAGACATATGTAATATGTATTTAAATTGTATTTATGGTGAAAGTGAGAGATCTTTCTTGACTTGGTGCCATTCCTTAACTGACCATAGCAACATCTGTAGTTGCCTGCAGGAACCAGATAAATTTGGGAAAAACTGGAGTTAAATCTGTGGGGTTTCCGTTGCTCTCCAAAACACTCTTTAAGTTAACATTTGTGGAGGGTCACGAGATCTTAGCGATTAGGGCAAGGAGAGAAAAGCAAAGAACGTAATTACCGGACTTCAAATTGAAGAAGTCAGAGCTTCTGATGTGGCTGGCAGTGCCTCCCGACTGCTCCCCTTCTCTGGGCTGGAAGCTAGGAAGAAGTGGCTCTGGCTTCCCCCGCTTCCTAAAGAAAATTCAAAGTGAAGGAGCTGATTCCTTGCTGTGGCAAACGGTTTCACCACCAGTCCCACAGGCAACCAGCTCTGATCTTTGCCTGCACGGGCAAATGGATCTCAAAGAAATTCAGCTGGGTTTGGAGGAGAAAGGGTTAACAAATGATCAATAATCGGCTAAAAATGGAAGATGAAGACCAGGAGGAACATCTGGCGCCTGGGGCTGACTCATCCAGAGCACAGGTTAAGCCCAAACCTGCTGTGACTAATCCAAGGGGATCTCTAGCCTGACCCACTTACCCAGTTACAGCAATAGCCTGCTGGTGCCGAACGCGGTGCTCCGCCGGCGGAGCCTGGTCACCGACTACCTGTGCCCACGGGAGGAGTGTTGGGACCCGCTGTGGTTCCCGTTTACTGCAGAGGGAGGGTTTGGAGTACAGTGGAGAGATAAGTTCAAATCCTCCTTGATACTCGCACTCTGATCCGAGACTTTCCCAGCCGGAGCTGGAGTTGCTGTGACCGCTGCGCCAGGTGCTCTCTGTGTTTCTCGCAGAGTCCTCAGGGTCCAGGGGCAGCAGCTGCAGCACGGTGCGTTTTTACTGCGCTCCAGCTCACCTCTGCGCCACGGCTGGGTTTGGCTCTTCCTGCGGACGGGGAGGCCTTCTGTGCAGGAGATGCTCAGAGGTGGTCGCGCTGCCCACTTTTAAGACCTCCCTGAAGTCTAAAGGGACAGTGTCTCACTGCGTCTCCCTCTCCACAACACAAACTTTCTCCCCAGATAGCAAGCAAACAGGATTCCCCTTTAAAAATAAAAGCAAGTCATTCTCTGTGAAGAACTCAAGTCTGCCTGACTCTAATGCCTAAAAATAAAACTGGAGGAGGGAGAGCTCTCTCGCTGTAATCACGGAGCTGAATGACCAGCGTGCAAGCAATGCTCCTGTGCACCTCTTGTGGATCAGGCTGCTGCCCTCCCAGAATGCATATTTCTAAGTGGCGCGGTGTTGAGATCTGGAATTTGGTGCAGGCATTTGCATGAGATGTTATTTTTTGATTTTTATTTTTTTTTAAACCCTCTTGATTCACAACCTGGGCAATTAGTCCTGGTTTAGACCTGGTTTAGGGGAATCACATTTGTGTAGGGTTCGTGGTATATTCTCATTTTTATTTAACTTTTTTTTAAAAAGCATTAATGTTCAGATAATTGACCAGCGTATTGAAGGAATGAGTCAACCTAGAAACTGGTAGCACTGTATCGCATTGCCAGAGTAACCATCTTCCTGGTAACACATCCTCATGGGATCTTCTGTGGGAGTGTTGCTGTGGCTTTGCAAAGAATTAAGCTGCCTCCCAAACTGGCAGGTGGAGGTAACTGCGACCAGGGCTTCGTTTTGGGGACAGTCACAGCTCCTTTAGCTTCGGAGGCTTCTCGTGCCGATGTCCAGGGATGTCACCTGAAGGCTCACTCGCCGGTGTCGTGCCCCGGTGTTTGTGCTCAGGAGCCGTATCAGCACAGGAAAGGAGGGTCTGGGGGCTGTTCGCAGGACAATACTCCAGACAAGTCACCTGAGAGACAGATGTGGGGAGCAGGAGCTGTCGCTTGCTGGGAAAACTGGGACTGGCTCCAAGCTTCTGTCCTAGTCTGATGCCCACCTCTGTAGGCTGTGCTCCCGTCTGGCCTTTGCGGGCAGGAGTGCCCTATGAAAACATATAAAAGCCTAGAATCAAACAAAAACAATGCAAGGAGCTTTAAAGCATTATTCTTTCAAAGGTTGTTTTTTTTCCTCTTGAAAGGATTGAGTTAGTCTCAAACCGTAGCCCACTTTTAGACCTATTTAAACAAATGCGTTTCCAAAGTTTAGCCCTCCTCGCTCCGGCGAGCTCTGCTGGATTGAGCTCCGCTGTGCTCTGTGTGGCAGGGCTGAGGCCGCCAGTGTGTGGGGGAGATGCACGATATATACCAACAACAAATATATATATATATATGTACAGCAACAATAAATACCGCTCTGTACGTGTACCTACGTCTCAGCCTGCTGCGCATGCCCGTCTACCCGATACGAAATGGGTCTGCGCTCCTCGCAGGTGTAAGCCTGGAAACTGAAACGCTGTGGCATGTTTCAGGGATAAAATTGGCCTTTGAAACCTGCCTGGTGACAGAACGGGTGAAATCCATTTTGCAGACGCATCAAGGTAGAAATCATCTCTCTTGCCACTGGCACCATGCAACCAGCAGCAGAAATTCTCTGCTGGCAGAGTTGCTTCCACGGTGATGGTGCCTCCAGCCGTGTCCATACAAGGCTTTTGAGACGCACTTCAGAAGCATTCCAGAGCGGGACTTTCCAAACTATCAAATGCTTCGCCTAACTCCGCTCCCAAAGACGTAACGGGACTTAAGTGGAAACAGATTTGGGCTAGGACTGAACAGTCTTGCAAATTCTGAATTCAGGATCTCAGGATCTGAACCAGAGCAAGACACGGAGCCCAGCCCTCCTGGCTCCCAGACGTTTCGTTCAGTGCTGCCTGTTCACCGCCTGCGTCCACCTTTTCCCCTCTGCAGTTGGCCAACGCCAGCCCCCAGCAGCTCATCTCCACCTGATAATTTTGTCCTTGAGACGCAATTCATCTATTCAAATGTGTCTCTGAACGTGTTGTCTTTTGGTTTTTGTCTGGAACCCTTGCTCCGGCGTGCGCGTGAGCCGTTCACTTGACTTTATAGGGCAAACGTGTACATAAATCTCAAATTGACAAGTTCCTTGGGGTCTAGCCCCCAAACTCCCTTAAGTTTCCTTGGATGATCATACAGACTGGGATGAAGCTGAGTGCGTACGTAAGCATTTTACTGAGTTAAAACTTTTCGTGAGATACGTCTGAATGAATGGTTAGTGCCCAGAGGTTTCCGTGTGGCTCATTATTTAGATTTGAGCGTGGTCTAAGGAGGCTGGAGATGGGAGGGAGGGTCTTGCTGTGGATGTGGGCGCTGGGAGGAGGCCGAGGAGCGGGGGCCGGAGGCAGGAGCAGTGACCCGGGCTGCTGGAGGGTCTGCTTTCCAGAAAGCCCTGGCTGTGAAATGTCAAGGATGCCTCAGCAGGAGGTTTCCACCCTGCCTCTTCCTGCCTTATCATCCACACAGGAAGACTGAGAGCGAGCAGAAAAACAAGCCGGAGCGCTGGCCTTCCTGGCTTTGTGACTGGAAGGCGAGCGGGGCTGCCAGCGCCGTCCAGGTGCTGAGCTGAGCCCCCGAGGAGCGGCTGCCCTTGCCTTGGAAGCCCTACCCTTCGTGGGGAGAGACAAGAGACCTCCCAGAGTGGAGCGTTTAAGGATGAGTGGCCACGTTCAGGGAAGATGCTGACCTGGGGATCCGCGCTGGGAGATTTTGGCCCCCAGGGCAGGTCATTGCAGTCCCGTAGCTTTGCACTTTGATCTCCCTCATTGAATTCGTCCTGGCTGGTGGGAGGATCTGTTGCTGGAAAATGGGAGCGTTCTCCAAGGCTTATTTCCTTGGATTCACTTATTTCCTCTTGGATTAGTGTCTCCTGTCTCTCGCTGTGCCAGTCTGAGGACATTTCCCCTCGCAAGCAGCTGGAGTAGGTCAGTCAGAGGGTGATCCATCCACCCTGCCCTGTGCCTCGAGTGCCACGGGAAACGGTTAGCTCCGATGCCAGCTCTCCGGATGCTGCTTTTACACTGGAGGAGACGAGTCCTGATCTGAGCGTCCCTTTGTGATGTGCCCCTTCAGGGACCTCAATCTGCCACCTCCTTGGGGAGGGAGCTGCTGGGTTTGACGTGAGCCTGATGAGGAGAAGGAGCATCACTGTTGGGACGGGGATCCCCATTTTGGGTGGGTTTTTTTGTTGGATCACATGCTGTTGTGGGCAGGTCCTCTCCTCTTTGCCACCGTTCTCCCCATCCTGGCGACACCAGCGGAGAAAGTAGATGTTTTCATAGCTCTGAGGCTGTAGAGCACTTGTTGGTTTTGTCCAAAGGCTGGAGGCCAGGCCATGCGGTTGCTCTCTGTCTGCATGAGTGAAAAGTTGGCCCTTGTCTCTGCTAACCTTAACTTTGCTTGGCAGCTTCCTCGAGGAAGTGACAGCTTCGGGGTTCCGCGGCCGAAGCACCGAGAGCTCTCAAGTTACGCCAAGGTCAAGCAGCAGACGGTGAATCTTGGAGAAACCCTGTCTCGCCCATCCGGAGCTTCCACGAACTGACCGTGCAGCTTTGGAGCAGAACTGGACGTTCCTGCACTGCGCTGCTGCCGTAGCATCCCCCATCCGCACCAGGAACCTTAACAGGCACGAGAAGCGTCTGGGCAGGGACTGCTGGAGTTGGCGTCTGCCCTGATGAACCAGGACATGCCCCAAACTGCAGCGCCCTCCGCACCTTCTCCCAGGCAGAGCTCTGCACGGGACACGGCTGCGTAATTGGAATTGAAGCCTGCAGCAGAGCCTGGGAAAAAGGTCACTGCAGTAGCACTGGGTCTCTGCAGCTCTGCCAGCCAGCGGCAAAGCCGTGCACTTACTCGGTTTGTCAAAACACGTGGAATGAGTCCCCTAACGAACGTTTCATGATCCTGGCCCAGACTTCTCTGTGCATCTCTGGAAGGTGACGCTGATGGGCACTAGAAGCCCTTTGATCTGCTCATCTGTCTGTATATTTTGAGTCCTATTAAATAACCCATTTTGACTGAACCTCTTGTCTATTAAATGATTCCTAATATCCCCTTCGTAATGCCACTGAGGTATAATTACATTCTTAATCTTCTTTATTAACTTCTGTTTACCTTAAGAAACAAACACAACTCCATGGCCTTGTTTTTGCTCCCATGTTGTGAACTGGGAAAGTGCTGTGATTTCTTTTTAACAATAAAAATAAATCTAGCAGTAATAAAAAACGTTGGATTCAAAAAGAAACAAGGGAACCGCAATTGCGGAGCAGAGCTGGGGCAGAGGAGGGTGGCTGGCACCCTCCTGGGCATGGGAGCTGGACCAGAAAGTGCTGCCGCTGCTCTCCGTGCCTGGGCTCTGGGGAAGGTGGGGACGAGCAGGGGGAGAGCTGTAACCAGGGCGCAGGCATCCCGGAGAGAAACGCAGGCTCTCTGCCCCCTCAAGAGGAATTTTTTTTCAAGGTTCCTTTTATTTCAGGTAGCGTGAAAAGCAGCACAGATTAAGAGTCAAAACAGACATCAGCAGATGGGATGCCTGGCTTCTGTGAACATCTTTCCCTTTTCTCTTCCCATAATTAAGACTGAACCTCTGGCTCCCTGAGAGCTCTGCGGAGGATGGAAAGTACCTGAATTCACACTCATTTCTCTGGCTTAATTCCCTGAAGCAAGGTCACTCTGAGCCTGGGCGCCTGTCCATCCCAAAATCTCCCTGCAGCGCTGAAGGACTGACGGTGCGTGCGGAGCCACGCCAGGGCTCTCGCCTGAAGACACTGGGGCCAGGCCATGGGGCAGAGTTCCCGTGCCGTGGCATTAGGGAGCGTTTCCCTTCTAACTCGGGAGCGTCAGGCATTGTTTTGGAAGGTATGGGTACTGGTGTGGTTTCCAGTCCATCGCCTTCCTCCTCTCATCGAGGAAGCTGACACATTTATCTCCTCTCCTGCCTGTAGGATAAAGCCCTGCGGCGCTGCAGTCCTCCTCGGGCAGGAGTTCCAGGGGCTGACACTGCTGCTGGAGGCAGGAGATACAGGTAGCTCACGAAACGAGGTGTTTGGTTTATTTAGCCAGCAGGCTCTCACCTTATCAGGCAGCTCAGTTTCCTACAGCGTGTTGTAAAAGGTTGTGCTCCTGGTACTGGATTAAGTGGTGGAATTAAGAGATTCCCACAATGTGATGTTCCGTCAGCCTTTCCAAAGTGAATCCTGTCTCCTGTGTGTTTCTTTTTGCAGCCTCCTTGGTACACATTTCTGCCCCCTGGCAAATGCGAGCACTGAAGGTTTGGACCAAGCCCTGCCCCAAAGTCCCCAGGACCCATCCCTGCCCCCTGCATAGTCATGATTTCCCTTGCGCTTCCCTCACCTCCCATCAGGAAGGCTTGGAGAATCCCAGTGCCACCCTTTGCAAAGACTCAGGCAGAGCTGGCATCACGTGAGGTTGGCTGGTGGCCTTTGCATCAGTTGTGGTAAACTATCAGAGCTTTTCAAACAGAGCAGATAAAAAATTGAAAAAAAGGGGCACAATGCTGGGGTTTGGGGTTTTTTTTCCAGTCGCATTTGGACCTCGTATCTCCTGCTGTCTCACCTCAGCCTCCTCCTCCTGCTTGGAATCCCACTGCTTTCCTGCTGGCAAAGCAAATCAGTCCCCAGAAACGAGACCAAATTGGGCTCTCCAGCCAAAATCCCTGCCTTGTGATTTCTGCTGGGCCATCAGCAGAGAGGCCTCCAGAGCACTGCTCCCAGTGCAGCGGGGAGGGAAATTACTGGGCAGAGCCCTTGCACTGGGACCACAGCGCCGAGCCGCGCTCCGCCAGCACCCTGAGAGCCCCGCGCTCGCCCAGCGAGCTCCCTCGCTGCCCTGGGTCCCACGGGGGCACGGAGGGGGTGAAGGAAAGATCTGGACCTGGAGCCGCACCCCGATGGGCATCCCGGCCCTTACCTAGAGATTGTCACAAACAATTCCCCGCCGGTGTCTCAGAGGCCGAGTCCTGCTCGGACACCCGGGGTATTTTCTGTGCCGCGAAGAGCTTCGTGCCCCGGGTGTCACACACACGGGCTGGGCACTGCTGAGCCTGCAGCAATCTGCGGCCTGTTTCCAGGCACCCGTAAGGATTTTGCTTGTGAAGTTTTGCGCTGGTATAAAAGGAGTGCACTTCAGCGATGAACAGGGAATTGGGGCTTTTGGTTCACGCAAAGCTCTAAACCCACCCTGGGCCGCGTGAGACAAGCCAGAGAACTTTACTCAGTAGTTTCTACATCTCGTTTATAACTCCGCTTGAGCTAAAGTGCACGTTAAAAATGTACCCAATCTTTGCTTAAAAACACATATATTCCCAGAATGCCTGTCCTCCCTGGATTTCTTTTTTTCTTTTCAAGTACACACTGTAGCTAAAATTGGACTTGCTTCAATTTTCAGCTGCTGGATTTTGCTCTGTCTTTTCTTTCTGAGCTTTCTGCCATGCCAGTGGATGCACAGATCATACTCAAGATAATTTTAGCCCGTTGTGTATGCAGGGTTATTAATTTGCCTTCTGGAGGCCATGTAACTTACTGGATGGGGGGGGAAGAGAAGCGGTTCCCAGGGGCCTCCCTCTGACGTCTTAGGAAGATTCTGTTTTCCCGTCTGGAAGGAAAGGCGTCTGATGACCGGTTTAGGGCATCATGAACAAAAGTCCCCCCACACTGAAGAATCGGTTTCCCAGGGCATTTTCTCATGGAAAAATCACCAAGCTGAAAAGGAAACAGCAGGGCCCTTGGTAGGAGGTGGGAAGACTCTCTGCGAGGCTGGTTCCTTTATCACTCTGCTGAGCCCCGGCTTTTTGTGGCTCGGCTTGTATTGTTCCTGCGCTCACAGAGGCAAAATGGGAGAGTCTCAGTCATTCAAACGCTCGCCTCTTTCCTTGGCACGGGTGACTAATACTTGTGCAGATGGAGATTTATTGGGCAATTGCTAGGCTCCTTGCAAGATGGGAAGAGCCTTCCAATTTCTTCTTTTGGCCACAGCTTCAGCTTCAGTCTGTTCAAGGAGCGGGAATAACACGAGAATACAGATGGAATAATGTCCCTTGCTGTTTCCCGTACCCAAGTGCTGGAATACAAAGTGCACGTTGCTGTTATGTGGAGGATGTGATCATAGTTTACAGAGAAAGGGAGGTGATGCCTCTGCATGATGCTGAAACTGGATGAGGATGGAGCTAAATCAAGTTTTTGCACCAAAGCTGCTTTTTTCAGAGAAAAACGCAAGTGTGGCAGCATTGAAACACTTTGCAAACGTGTTTTGCTGAGTTGTTGCGGGGTTTGTTGTTTTTTCAGTATCAAAACTCTGGAGAAACTTTTCGTTTAGAAAACAGCAAAACATTTTGAGATGCGTGAAATAAAAAATCCTTTTTGTTTCTAGCTTTTCCTTTCCTTGCAACTGAAGGAGTTTAAGACAGCTCAGAAATGAAGGATTTTCTTCTCGTTTTATCTGCTACGTGCTGACGAAGGTGGGGCTCTGCTGGTTAGTGGCCCCGGCTACCACAAGTGACACTGGTCCTAATGAGGGGAGAGAGTCCCTTTAGCTCTGCCCAGTACGTTTGTCCCTGGGGAAGCCTTGGGAGGGACAGCAGAGTGCTCGTGAGCACTGCAGGACCTGGGGACCCCCGACTGCCCCTGCTGCTTGCCCCCTCGCCTGCTCTGTCCCGCTTGGCTGAGGGCAGCCTGTCACCCTCGGCATCACCGTGTCCGTGGGTGCCAGGACCCCGCGACCCCCACGGCTCCGGGAAGGGTCCTGCTGAGAGACCTGCAAGTGAGTTTCCAGATCTCTGACACGTGGCTTTTAATCAGCGATTGACTTGGGAATTAACAAGCCAGATCAAATGAAATGAGTTCCTAAATCCTTGGGAATTATCTTAGCATAACAAATAAGTCCTGCTGATGTGGAGCAAGGCGGGAGAGAGCAAAGCCCTGTAGCGGCGAGGGGGCCAGCTAAGCCTGGCTAGCAGTGTCCCTTGGGGACCCTGCCACCGGTGTCCTGACAGCTCCTCGTGGTGGAAGAAGCACACAGCCATCGTCGGGCGTGGAGCGGATCCCTCCAGCCGGATGGTGGAAGCCGCACCGGAGGGATGCGGTGAGGATCCGCAGAGGATCCCCGTGCTGTGTCCCGCCGGGAGTGGGGTGAGGACACAGCCCCAGGGAGAGAACCTGGCTCACGCCCCAGGTGGCCCGGGGGCCTCTTCGCTGCTGAAACTCTCCACCGAGACAGGCCTGCTGCAGTGATCCCAGAGGGGGACGTCAGGCCACAGAAACCCTGTCGCGTCGCATGTTTTTCAGGCTGCGTGCTGGCTGACAGCGCCAGGCAGATGCTGTTGTGTTGGTTTCTCTCCTCCCCTCTCCTCCCTCTTTTCGCTCCAGTGAATGCTGCTACCTCGTTTGCCCCGGCGCTGCAGGAAGAGCCATCCCCGCGCAAGGTGTGAGCGCTGGGCGAACTCCAACCTCACCAGAGCCGCGTTGACCATCTCAGCGCTCCCCGCAGACCCTGCCTGCCATCATCAGCATTAGCCTGCAATTTCCCAGGCCGAGGCCCACCTTATATCCCACTCTGGTTCCTGACCTCCCCCTCCCGTGTTGTCCTTTCAGTCCCGAGCTCTGTTTGCAGAGCTGCCCGGTTTGTTAGCTCTCTGCAAATTTCATTAGCAAGCTGGTTTCCTCCCCCTGCCACATCATTAAATTAGAGATGTTAAATAAAATCGGACCTCTGGGAGGGAAGTCATGGCAGAAAGGGAAAACACACTGCAGTAGGAACACATAGATGGGGCATTTCATTTAAGGCAAAAAAACCCCAAAACTTCCAAACCTGTCTATAACTAAAATAAACAACAGGGGAAATAAAGGCCTGTTTCTCTGTTACACGGAGGCTACTTTCCAGCAGATCAGCGGTGCTACAGGGGCAAGGGAGAGGGGATGCAAAACTGGCAACTGCTTTAAAGCAGCAGTGAAAGGAGAGTCGCTGAGAACGGCCATCAGGCAGGAATGCAGCAGATGCAATCGTTTAGCAGGAGGTTTATACTGGTTAGAGCCATACTGGGACCATCTTGAGTGCACGGTGAGGGGAGGCTGCTATAAAGGTGCCTTGTCTCAGGAGAGTTTACCTTCGCGTGGGAAGCACTACAGCAGGCGGGGACGTGGCTCTGGACTGCGTCTCTGAGTTTACTCCTGGCCCTTCCACTAACTCTTGGCGCTGATGTCTTAGCTCAACGTCAAACTTGCCCTTAACCCCAAGTTCCCAGTGGCCAAATTTGTCTGCCTACACCCCAGCCCATGCCCAACCTAAGCCAACCTGATCTCCAGACAAGCTTCGCTCAAACTCTGTGAAGGTCTAAGATCTCCTCCTGCAGGCCATGGGCCAGGGATAGATTCCGGCTCCAGCTCCGGCTCCAGCTCTGGCTCCGATTCTGGTTCTGCCCTGCTGGAAGCCCCTGTAGGATTTAAGGTTCTTCATTAGGACACGGACGCAGCATGACCTGCTCGGAATTACATCCCCGTTGAGTACTTCTCTGGACAGGAGCACATCTCCCGTCTTTCCCACCCTCTCCATGCTCCATACATTACATTTGAAGTTGTTAGGAATGGGGCAGAGCCTTGAGTGAGTCACTCTACAGCAGGCGACTCTGGGATCTTGCTGCCAACCTGAGCCACCAGCCCCTGAAAGAGTCCTGTGGAGAAGAGAGGAGAGCTGAGTCCCAGCCCTCAAAGGAAATGGGCAGTCCCCTGGCCTGCTCCTGTCCAGAGGGGTACATTCCCCCATCAAGCAGACCCCTCTCCCAGACAATAGTGCTGTAATTATCTTCAGAGACAAGGAAAAACACATGTCCTAATTAAACCCAATTCATCTTCTAAGCAGCAGTTTCACACTTGATATCCAGAGGCAAAATTATGCGGGGGGCGGGGGGGGTGTTAAATACATAAATAAACTGAGAGTGTTTGTTGTTCTGCTTTTGCAGCGAGAAGATATTTTGGTAACTGTTTATTATGAATCAACACATCAAGGGGAGCAAAACTGCAACATCAGGGCTGAACAGAGCAAATAGGATGTTTGAGGACAGCAGGCAGGAGGACATAAACACCACTTGGGCGAGAGGTTCTCTTTTCATTTTGCCCACATTTACAAGGTCCTTTCCCTCCCTCTTACGCCCTTCCCCCTCTTTTAAAAACGATATTTCTGTGCTCCGTGTAACAAAATTCAAAGCCGTGATATTAGCAATTCCCTGCAAGTGCATTGTTCCCTGCTCCCTTAGAGGATGGGAACTCAGCCCGAGGCTCGCATCCCCCTGGCAAAGGATGGGGCACCGACCCAGGGCTCCCCCCTCTCTGCTCACAGCCCTTCACGCCAGCAGGTGCCTGGAGGAGCGTTCCTGCACCCACCACCACGATCCCCGCTTCTACGGGGACCCTCCCACCTTCCCTGCCACGGCGAGAGTCCCCTTGTGTCCAGCCCTGGCACCCCTCGCGTGGCAGAGTAGCACGGAGAGCCTTTGAGGAGCCAGTTTTTCAGAGTGCAGCCCTTACAGAGCAAAAGGTGGAGACTCTGGGCCAGTTTGTGGGGCACGGAGGAGTCCTGGAGCCCAGCAGGGGCTGTTGGAAACACTGTGCTGCACCTGCCGACGTACAGCCCCGAGCACCAGGACCAAAGTCCCTTGGCGATGATCCCAGCAGGAAAATCCCATCCTGACACGGACCCTTCAGAGCTACCGCAAGAAGGTACTAAAGAAGCGATCGTCGTAGTTTTGTAACTTTATAATCTAAACATTTCTGGTTCCGTCTTTCCTGCTCACGGCCAGGTGGCTGCTCCCAGCGCTGGGCCGCGAGTTGCTCTTTCCTGCGGTGTTATTTATTAGGTACTTCTGATATATCCTGCAACCACCATAAAAAATACACCGCTACTGCAAATACAGACTGGGAAAACAAATCATCCCAGAATACAGTCTACACAAAGGTTGTTAAACTATGGACTGAGTTAATTAGCAGCTAATAAAAGACTAAATTCTTCCATTAGCTATTCCGGTATGCGAGATCCACCGATTTCATTGGGGGCCACTTGTGTCTGTGGGCACAAGGCCATATTTACTGCGGTAAGCATGAATGCAAATCACCGGACAATCAGGGCTCGCCGCAGCTGGGACAGGGATGGGGACAGGGACAGGGTGGGGGGCTGCACAGCCATACAAGCAACTTGATGTGCCACACCGGTGCGAACGTGGCTCAGGGAGGCCACAACCCTCCCAGCCCCTTCCCCAGCCCAGTAAATCCAGTGAGAGCAACGCCCAGAGGTCAGTTCCACCGCTGGGACTGTGACTGCCTGTTTCAAGCACGGAAATTGGAGCTGGGCTCCCTCCTATCTCCCTTCCTTCCATGTAAATTGTTGATGTTTCCAGATCTGAATCACCAGTCACATCCTTTAAAACGTGAGTCACTGTCGTACTGCTGCCTGCAGCCCTGTTCAGCCAGTGACGCCCCTTGTGTTTTCCCTAAGAGCCTGAGGATTTCCACTGGAGCTGGATTCCTCCTGGGACAGGTGCACAGGGGCTTCATCTGCTGTGGTGACACGGCGGCTTCACTGGCACGAGGTGCAACGGCCAGGGCTGTTCGTTCTCATGGCGCGAGAGCCCGGCTCTGCTGGGTGAGCGGCGCAAAGGGCCATCAGCGCCCATGGAGATCCAGGAGCCATGGCCGGGGGGGCTCCCAAGTGGCTGAAGACCCTCCTCAGCCACCCCAGCGCTGCTCGGCCATTGCATTTCCTCAGCTTTGTGGTTTGTGTGAGAAAGGGATGGCCCCTTCCAGCAAGGAGCCCTGCACACTCCCCCCAGGACGAGAACAGATGTAGAAGTGCCACAGAGATTTAAAACGGGGAATCTTACAGCAGTGACTTAGCACACGGCTGCGGGAAGTGCAAGGCATGATATGGGCTCTTAAATGGGATTTCAATGGGAGTGAGGCATCTTATCCATCCCCTTTAAAACTCCCACGAGGTACCTAATGGTAAGTCTTTTGGCCCGCAAATCCCTTGATAAAACCCCAAACACAATCCTGAGACAATTTGTACTCAGAGTACCAGAGACTGGGGTTAGGCTGGTGAAAACAGCACATATCTGTGAGCGCCGGGCTGCCCCGACGGTCCTGTGAGGAGGCCATTTGGGAAGAGAAGGGCCCTGACCAGCGTGAGTCTTGATTCAAAGGGCATGACAAAGCTCTCCCGCGGCTACCAGCATTGTGCCATCTGGCATTGGCCTGCAGCCACCTCTGGGGCGCTCCGTAGGACCTGGCCACTGAAAACAGGACATGAACAATAACAAGTCCGGTTGGGAGGCAAAATGTTATTAAAGAAATTGGCACACTCCATCATGCAGTAAGAGACCTGTAAACTGCACCAGAGGCTTTAGACTATTTAGACTATTGCTACAGTGAGGGCAACTCATGTCTGTCCCTCTGCCACCACACCTCACCCGCTTCTCCAGCTGTGCCCACGTGCCAAAATCCAGCTGTGCAGGGCGGGTGTCACCGCTGGGCCCCGCCAGCCCCCGCTAGACACGTGCCATCACTGTGGTAGTTCTGCAATCCGCAGGAAGAATCGCAGAGTGGTCTGGGTGGGAAGGGACCGTAAAGGTCACCCAGTGCCACCCCCTGCCCTGGGCAGGGACACCTCCCACCAGCCCACGTTGCCCCAAGCCCCGTCCAACGTGGCCTTGAACCCCTCCAGGGATGGGGCAGCCACAGCTTCTCTGGGCAACCTGGGCCAGGGGCTCACCGCCCTCATTTTAAACAGTTTCTTCTTCAGATCTCATCTCAGTCTCCCCTCTTCCAGTAGCAAACCCTTCCCCCTCGTCCCATGGCTCCCCTCCCTGCTCCAGAGTCCCTCCCCAGCTTTCCCGGAGCCCCTTGAGGGACTGGAAGGGGCTCCAAGGTCTCCGCGGAGCCTTCTCTTCTCCAGGCTGAGCCCCCCCAGCTCTCTCAGCCTGTCCCCACAGCAGAGGGGCTCCAGCCTCCACCCCGGGGCAGGACCCTGCACTTGTCCTGGTTGAACCCCATGAGGGTCACACGGAGCCACTTCTCCAGCCTGTCCAGGTCCCTCTGGATGGCATCCCGTCCCTCAGGAATGTCACCGCACCACTCAGCTTGCGAACGTGCTGAGGGTGCCCTGGGCCCCACTGCCAAGAACCTGTGCTGTACCCACCCAACCCTCTCAAGCGGAACAGACCAGCACCTGACACAGATGAATTTACTGAAGAGAATAAGGGAAGCAATACTGAAGCATTTAGCACACTAAAATTGTCCAAAAAAACAATTATCCTTACGGTACAAAAGGGGAAACTGAGGCACAAAGTTGGCAACTCCCAGTTCTGGCCCCCACAGAGTACGGGGCTGCACAGGCACAGAAGGAAAAGGCAACCCCTGCTCTGAGCGTCTTAGCGGGTGGGTTTGTTTTAGCCGGTGACTTGTTGCACTGTCCCAGGCATTCAGTGCATCCCCCAGCTCACGACACGAACGGGACAGCACTACAGAAATGCCAGCACTTGAAAAAGAAAAGATATGAACCCGCCAGCCCCTCACTCACAAAAGCCCTGAAAATACCCTGATACAGGCACTCAACCGCTGCTTGTGCTTCCAGCATATAATGTTTTAAAAGATGTTAGCAGCACAAGTACATCATCAGTATTCTCGACGCATTAATTCCAAAGCACTTGGGTTAAAATACAGTCTACAATCGGTAGCGTGGGTGTGCGCCAGACTAAGGATTGGATGGGAGGTTTTCACTGTAAAGCAACCAACAGATCAATTGCTCAATGACTGATCAATCTCCTTCTTTATCTATCTACTTCTGAACAGAACTATTTCCTCCTTTCTCTGTTTTTCTCTCTTTTTTACACATCTCCCTTATAAACCCAGTCTATGGCCTCAGTCCCACACTCAGATAGTTCTGGACTTGCAGCACATACAGGAGGGAGAAAAAATAATCAGAAAAAAAAGGTATTTTTTAGGAAGCCAAGCACCTCCTCACTTTTGGGAGGCTGTGCTCTGGATCTCCCTGTCTTTTTGCCGTGTAAGTCCCTGCTGCCAGACCCTCCGTGCTGGGAAGTGACCCCTTCTCCCTGGCCCCCTCCCCAGGGATTCTCCCCGCTCCTCTTTTGTTTGTGCTCCTAAACGCTCAGCCACTTTCTTGGCAGAAAACCCTCCCGCTGCCACCTGGCCACTTTTCCACCTCCCGGGAAGTTTTGCAGTGACCCGCGCCACAGCCAGGAATGTGGCTGGGACACTGCGGGAGGGGACACGCATCTGACAATGTGCCGCCCCCCCCGCTGACCCCAGCCTCAACAACACTCGCATCCAGCCACTCGCATCGAGTCAGAAACAAAGAAGAAAAACCCTCATGGGCTGCGATTCGCCCTTTATTGTGAACCCCAGACGTCATACGCGCACGGCTATAGATGGAGCTCGGGAGCCCAGGCCAGCCCAGTGCAAGCCCACCCGAGCTCCGTGATGGTGGTGGTGGCGGCGGCTGGTGGGGGGGGACGCTGTGTCTGCATGGCTGAGGATGTATTACAGAGGCGGGCTGGTCTCCATGTAACTAGAGAGCGTCTGTGATCTACAAAGGGTGAAGGCAGAGAGGGAGGAAGAGGAGGTAGCTGTGTATTTCCCAGCCGCGCTCTCCCCAAGAGGAGGCCGCCGGGAGCCCCTCTCTCATCCCCCCCCCCCATCTCCCTCCAGCGCAGCACACTAAGGAATGATGAAAAAAAATAATTCTGCAAAAAGGGTGAGTGGAATCAGTTCTTCGTTGGGGCAGGGTGGGGTAAGGGAGGCTCCCGGATGTTTTGGGGAGGGGGGTTTGTCTCTTGATTTCCAGTTGTTCGTTTTGCCTTGCAAAAAAAACCCCAAACCCCAACCGGATCAAAACAAACCCAGACCCAGCACCCGTCTCTCCTTCTCTCCCGCTGCCCAGCGCCTCTCCTTCCTCTTCAATTTGCCGGGAGATACTACTCGCCGCTTCGTGCGGAGCGATGTAGGCAGGCAGTTTTCATTTTTGATCACAAGGAAACGATAAAATCTGGAGACACCATCAATCTGTCGCTCTCTGCTCTGTGCCGTTTGCGTGTGTCTGCTGCGCCCAGAGATCTTATCGCTGCCTATGCAGAAATCTTAAATATAAACCCAGCCATAGACTTCACCTCTAGGATGAATTGTTCATAAAAGGCTCAAAAATGCAATTTTCACTGCAGTAAAAAAAATCAGCCAGTTTAAATTCTCCCCAACACGCTCCTGCTCCTCTTTCCAATGCGCGTTATATGAGGCGAATATAACATAACAGCCTTTCTTATATAATGCCAGAGTGAAGCCCTGCCTGCGATTTTTGCATCGTCCCCTCGCTATTATTGTTGTTGCTTCGTGTCTGCAGCAGAAAAATCCATGTAGAGCGGATCGAGCAAAGTCCCTCAGTCCCAGCTTCGGTGGAGAGGGGCCGGAGGGAGGGGGAGGCGAAAGTTGGGCAAAGAGGGAGGGGGGGGAGAAGAGGAGTGTAAAATCAAGAATAATACCATTTTCCCCCATTTTTTTCCCTCTGTCTTTGTGTTAGGGGCAACAGGATGGAAACCAGCAATCTGTGCAGCCAGAGAAGGTCGGCTGGGTGCGGAAATTTTGCGGGAAAGGCATTTTTAGGGAAATCTGGAAAAACCGTTATGTGGTTTTGAAGGGAGATCAGCTTTACATCTCAGAGAAGGAGGTAGGATCGGTTTCATTTTCCTTTCCCATCCCCCCTTTCCTCCCCTTTGCAGATGAAAAGCGCACGCTGAGAGGACCCAGCCTTTCCCCAGCCCCTCCATCGCCTCTCCATCGCCAGCCGGGCTCCAGGAGGTTTCTCGGGGGCTTCTCTTCTCCGTGAGTTGGCCCCGGAGAAACCTGGCCGGGGCTGGTGTGTCGGCTCCGACAGCGGCTCTCCCAGACAGCTCCGGCTGGGAGACATTTTCCCAGCACTGGACACATGAAGGGATTCACTTAGCGAGAGTTAAAACCCTCATCCTTCTTTCCGCCGCGGTGAAACGGCCGTGCCAGCTTCCTTCTGTGCCTGTCCTCCGGCATTAAGTTCGACAGTAGTCTTGTTCCCAGCTGCTGCACTGCTCTATTTGGGAATAACTCTGGTCTCCCAGCGGGAATCCAGTCCCTTATCTCTTGTATTTTTTTCTGCCTGAACCACACCGCAAGAGGACAATGGGGGAATTTAACCATGGATTCAACACCTTGTTGAAAAACGTGCCCCCTCTCCTCCCCCTCATCTCCGCCCAACATAGGCTGGGGTTTGGGGTTTAATGTGGTGTTTACATTAGACTTAATTGGATATGACTATCAGGCTAAGCGGCGCGGGCTCGGGCAGGCTGGGATCCGGCTGTCCTTGTGCAGCCTCCCCCTCTTAGTTTTTGTCTTGATAAATTCATCAGGAAGAAATCCCCAGGCAACAGCACTCCTCCCTCTGATTACCCTTTCCAAACCCATCGCTGGCACTAGTGAGAGTTGTGCCCAAAGAAGAGGCACGGGGGCTGTTTGGAGTCAGGCTGGTGTTAGGACAGGGAATTTGGGGCAAAAACATGGATCTGGGTCTGGGTCTTGATGGGTTTCCTCCCATAAGTGGAGGTTATTCCCTGACGGGCACTGCCAGGTGGCCCATTGCTCAGACACATGGCTACCTGGGCCAGCTTTATCAGTTTAGGATCTGGAGACATAACAGGGTCCAAAGCGCCAAGCATAATTTGATTTAGAGGCTAATTGAATCACGGGGCATGGCGAAGTGCAGATGGATCAGGGGTTATTAGAACACAGAAATAGCCTAAAAGCAGACTGACAGCGCAGGTCCCGCTTAGCCATGTGTTGGCATTTCACAGCTCACTCCCTTGATCCCTTGGCTGCTCCAGAACTGGAGAGCGACACGGGAGTGGGGAATAGATGTTGGCTGCAGGCTGGGGGTTCAGGTAGAGAGATGTAAAGGAGTAAGATTAGAGAGTGTATGCAACCCTGGTGGTAATGAGGCACTAAACTTATGATGAAGCTATGGATACATTATGGATGGGGAAAGCTGGACGGAAAGATGGACACAAGAGGTACACAGCGAGTGGCAAAAATCTCCTTTCATTTGGGGTCATTCTCTTTCCCCGCAGTAACGCAGACTGTACAGCGTGTATTTCTCAACCGCAGGCCTGTTTGTCTTCCATGACTCTTACAAGCAGCTCACGTACCTCTGGGGCCACAGATCAGAGTTTAGAAAGTGCTAGACAGACAGATTACATGGCTGGAAGGATTTTACCTGCTGCCTTGCGTTCTACCAGTCCTGGTCAATGGCTCTGCTGTACTGGGGCCCCGATTCAAGGTGGCACTGAAGCACATGCCTGAACAGAAACATAAGCTTAAGCCCAGTTAATGGGTATGGAGCTGGAGCTTGTACTTTTTGAGCCAGGACCTGGAAGAGAAGTAACCATGACCAAGTCCAAATGATAGGGGAGATGCCTGCTTGGATCAGACTGTGCCGACACAGTTGGAACTGCTGGGAAAGGACTGGGAATGGGCCGGACTGGTCGTCTCTGTAATGGTAAATCAACGGCAGGTTGGGCAGATGCTGAACAGTGTTAGCAGGATGCTGAATAGTCCCACAGGCAGGTCTGAAGGTGCAGTATCAGCAATGTGACTGAAAAATACTGTAATTCACAGCAGAGTTGGCAGGGAGGCTGTGTGGGGGGGTTTGGGGACAGTTAGAGACAGTCACGGGAACTTCTCAGGGTCCCTGTCACCACCATTCCATGGGGAAGGGGCCATATGGGTGGGCGGAGGGAGAAACTTGTCCCTGCTGAAGCAAAGGCAGGACGAGCGGCTGTCACCACAGCGTGTGACGGGACGGGGACTGCCACCCAGGCTGCACTGACCGCCTGAGCCCGCGGGATGCGTTCTGCCCAGGCTTAGGGCCTCCTCGGAGAACCTTCGCTGGGGAGGCGGAAAGGGTTCCCAGAGAGCGATTTGGCGCCCGTAAGCCCCGAGCAGCCTCTGAAGTACCCACTACAGATACACCCCGGTGCCTGCTCCTAACGCAGGGGGCCAGCCGAGCCGCCGGGCTCCCTGCAGCAAACTCCTGCAGGGCTGGAGGAGCTGCCCTGTCTGGAGGACACTCCCAGAGGCTCCGTCTGCAGCCCAGACCTGCGCAGCGCCGTCCGGGACAGCAAAGCCATGCTGTGTGGCACAATACACTCCCTTAAGCAGTGTTTCAGCCCTCCCTTTGATGGGAAGTACTCTGCATCTTGCCTGGGAAAACAAGAGTGTTTTCCAAAATCCTGGCCACCCTGAAGTCACCAGCTGGACTGCCGCTGGTGGCAGTACGGCTGGGGTGTCCCGGACACCCCATGCTGCCGGGTGGGTGGCTGTGTCTCTCCCGAGCACCCCAACTATTTGAACCCTGGAGGATAAATCGAGAGCAAAGGCTCTGCTTGGCTAAGGAGCAGGGAAGCCTGAGACAGCATTCATACAGGAATCAACACCAGGGAAGATGTGCAGGGCAAAGATGTCTGTCTGTCCATCCCTCCCTCCCGAATACGCCCAGGTAGCCACCGCTCAAATATCTGTGTGCTCTGAGCCCAGAGGGATGAGGCTCCCCGAGGGGCCGTGCGGGTGCTAGTTCTGAACAAGGAGCACTTGTGTTTGTTTCAGGGAGCGTGAGCATATTTCTTTACGGGGAAAAAAACTAGTGCATGTGCAACTGAAGCAGCACTGTGGCTCTACGTGTGTGAAAGACCATAAATAACACGCAGCAGTGACTGCCTATGTCTTTATATGGAAGAATCTGTGGTTGTGTAGAAATGTGGTTGCAGAGGTAACATCTGGCTGCGTGCATGTGTGCTGAAGTGACTCTGTGCGTCTGCAGGAATGAAGAATGTGCCTGTGTCGCCAGGTCCGGCATCTCTGGGAATCTCAATATAGGAGGTGGCTGCAGCCCCCTGGCCATGGCAGACGGGGGGAGCCTGCTCGCGTCTGCCTGGGCCGACGGAGGGCACACGCTCGGCATGGCTGCCGCTCACTTGTGTTTTTTAAGACTTTCTGTTCAAAGACAGACAGGTCTTTTAACACACGGCACGGGTTTTTGGTACTGACTGGACCTTATTCCCCAGCAAAGCCAGGCCATCACATACCAACAAGAGCTGAGCTGAGGTCTGCCCTGGGGAGATCTGCCCCGCACTCCCTCCTGTCCACAGGTCCCAGCGCGTGTTTCAGAGCTCTGCTCCCGGAGCACGAGGCTCCCTCTACACGCTCCCTTCCCTGGCAGCAGGTGCCTGCAGCTCCCACAAATAGCTTAATATATTGGGATTTGTCAATCAGAACAGGATGGAGCCTCTTTTGTGCTTTTTTTCACACACGGGATTATGCCCAGTGGAGAAAATGGAGTTGTGTGAGAGGCTCTTCACTGCCCTGGAGAAAGGGTCTCCAGTTGTGAACCCCTGATGCCACCGGTGCGGCTGATGGGGCAGGCACTGGATGCAGCCAGAGAGAGAATTAGATAGTGGAGACCCTAAGGAGACGGGAACCGAAAACCCCAGTGGAAATGGCCACTAGACAGGCTGAATCTCAGCCCAATTTCTGCAGTGATGGGAGAGGAGACTCAATTGTCTGTTTCCGCAAAAGATCAAAGTCCTCCTGTGCTATAAATTATTTTTGCTCCATCAAAGCCATCGGAGCAACGTGGATTTGGTGGATGGAACTTAGGAGTTAACTCTCATATTAACCTCGATGTTGCTTGTCGGCTCCTCTTAGGCTCAGCGGCTGCTCTAGAACGGAAGGCAGGCTGTTCAGCGGTTAACGCAGGGCTCCTGGCCTCCCCCTGTCAGCTCAGAGTGCCGCAGGAGAAGGGGTTAAATACCAGGACTCCTGGATGCTGCCCTCAGTTCTGCCACACACTCACTAAATGAATTCAAACCAGACATTTATTTACTTTTGCCTGAATTTCTCCATCTGGAAAGCAGGGCTAATAATACTCATCTCGCTAAGGCACAAGGTGCCTGGGAAGGGGGAATTGTATGTCACATACTGTGGGATCCCTCGGGAAAGATGTCAGCTCAGGGCAGGTAATGATGCTGCATGAAGACAACGCGGAGCAGTAAAACTGCTGGGAGCTGAGCACTGGTTTGATATCTGGAAGGGCTGAAGGGACAGGTTTCCAAAAGGCTAACCCCCACAGACTGCCAAAATCCCATCGATATCCACATCGATTCCTGCTGGGAATCCGTGTGCTTTTTCACTTGCCTACATAGGACCTGGGCTTGCAGGTTAGAGACTAGCCCTGGTTTATTTATTTTGGTTAGGAGAAGATGTGAACGCCTGATAGAAGCCTGGGCTTTCTCCCTGGCAGAAACCAAGTCTGTAAGGAGAGGAAATATATTTTTATCAGCCCAGCTGATACACCTGGAAAATGCAAACAGGGCATTTGAGCTACATTCTTTCATTAGGGCATCAACCTTTGGAAGCTGTGAAACCTGCTCTGACACCTAGAACCTTTTGCTCTTCCAGCCGTGCACCACAGCGGTAGCTGGGGCTTACAGAGCTCCTTCAGGCAGGGGCTCCAAGCCGGCACAGCTCTGCACCCCTGCTGCAAGCTGAACCCTGTGAACTTATGCAAAAAACCCCTTCGTTATTTAGCATTTGGTCATCAGCCAAAAAAAGCATTCAGGGCAGAAACACGCACGACAAGATGTGCTGAAGTGCGCTGAGCTCTGCTAAGCGCAAGAACACCTTCCGAGGATCATTTTTGCATTCCTTCCCCTTGCTCTCCACCACACCGGTTCCCTCCCCCTCTTGCAAATTTCTGGTAATTGTTCTCTTGTTTCTAGCACAGCTTTGTTATTGCTTTGCACTTGGGAGTAGCAGTCAGACTAACACAGACACAGCTGGGCTCCTACCACTTCCTGACAGGAAGCCCAGGGCTGTCCAGACAGCATGAACGGACTCTGTGATGACGAGATGTTAATGAGGAAATGCTTCTCAGGGCTTCCTTAAGCCTTTTCTTGTTTGCTACCAAAAGCATCGACTCAATTAGCACAAGAGCACTTGAAAAGTAGTCTGTTCTCGCTCCCCATTTGTTACAGCACCATCAAACACGGCACAACTCCCTCTCTGCCTGCAAGGGGTATGTGCGTGTGTGCCCGCATTCAAAGGAGCCTCTGGAATTCACATACGTGGTTCATGCGTGTGATGGAGCCTGTAAAGTACCTGCGGTGTTTCTGTGCATGTGCTGCTCACGTACTTGGTACTGTGGTGACGCTTCATGGTGTGCGTTTGCACTTGGGGAATGCCTCTGTGTGTGGGGTGGCCATGTTTTCTGTCATGTCTGCGGTTGGTAGGTGCGGAAAGTATCATAGAATCACAGAGTGGTTTGGGTTGGAAAGGACCTTAAAGACCATCCAGTGCCACCCCCTGCCCTGGGCAGGGACACCTCCCACCAGCCCAGGTTGCTCCAAGCCCCGTCCAACCTGCCCTTGAACCCCTCCAGGGATGGGGCAGCCACAGCTTCTCTGGGCGACCTGCGCCAGGGGCTCACCCCCCTCACAGCCAAGAATTCCTTCCTCACATCTCATCTCAATCTCCCCTCTTTCAGCGTAAAACCGTTGCCCCTCGTCCCATGGCTCCCCTCCCTGATAAAAAAGGTCCCTTCTGCCCCTTCCATACCTCTCCTGCTCTAGCTCTTTTAAGACAGCCTTTTCCCTTCCACCTGCCTTCTCCTGCTGGGCCAACCTCTGTTCTACACCTTCAGCGAGGCTCTTTTCTGCCTCAATGGCACCGTCCTGCACAACCAGAGAGAGGGTCAAAGAACACTTAGACAGAAACGACACAGAGACTGACTCCCTTTCCCTGCAACAGAGGTAGCTGGTGAGACGGGGCAGCACGGCCTTGGGATTCCAGTACAGCACTGTGATGCAGAAGAGCTGGTTCCAGCTTCAGGGGCCAGTCGGTTCTCAGGGACCTGTATTTCTAGTAGCCTTGGCTGATGACTCTCTGGGGCAAGGGAGTGGAGTAGATAGCAACGTTCTGCTGCCGTTCCCCCATTAGCTCAGGGCAGCAATCTGACAGTGAAAGGCCTGGAAGGTCCTGCTCGTGCCCTTGAGCCACCAAGTTCGTGGTGCAGCCTCCCCCTCAGAATGCAGGTGTGCAGAGGGGGGGGCAGTCTCCTGGGGCACTGCCACTTCTGTTCCACCAAGGGCCGGAGGCTCTGCCTGAAACCAGGGTCCTGCTGCACTGGTGGCTGCACTGATGCTCTACATCGCCATCTTCTCTCCACACGTGCGCATTAACTGGTACTAAAGAAGGAAAAAGAGGACCACCTGCAGTGTCCCACTGTACACAGACCATTTTAGAATCATAGAATGGTTCGGGTTGGAAGGGACCTTAAAGATCACCCAGTTCCAACCCCCCTGCCTGGGCAGGGACACCTCCCACTAGACCAGGTTGCTCCAAGCCCCATCCAACCTGGCTTTTTACCCCGTGCCCACAGCATTTTGTAGGTCTCTGTTATGTGAAACTCTCCCAGCGCTCCCTGTATTTCTTCTAGTTCACTTGCAGACCAGAACCACACAGTTACCTCCCTTGTGCAGCCAGGGAACCGAGGACAACGGGGAGCCAGTGACAGGACAGGCCATTAAGCTCAGGTCTCCCCCTTCACCTGCCAGTCCCCTCACCAGTGCTGCTTCCCGGCACTGCCGGAGCCAGTGTTGGACACATGCATGGATTTCCATCTTGGCGACAGCCTGATTTTAGCTAAGGTCTGCAGAAATTTCTGTCCCTTGCTAGCTGGTAGAACCGCTCGGCTTGAGGAAGTGAAACTTTTTTCTCAGCTTGAGAGAGGAACATGCTGGCTGACGCTGGCCCCGAGACTGTCCATGTTTGGATATTCAGCCTTGCTGAGAATCTGCAGGTTTCTTGTTACGCCCCGAGCCACATTCTGACCTCTTGAATGTCTCGTGGATACGTTACACTTGGTGTCTTGTGATTTTCTGCACCTTCCGCATTTGCTTTGAGCATGCCACATCTCAACAGGGAACTGCTCAGGCAAATCTCCACCAAAAAAAATGTGAGGAAAACCACAGAACTTTGCCTAGTGTGACTGTCCTTCCGCTGCGCTCCTGCTTTGGCCCCAGAACCCAGCCCTGATCCTAATCAAGGCGGTTTGGAGTTGCTGCAGGTGACAACTTGATGAGGGAGGAAATTTTAACTCTCCATCAGCAAGACAACCAAGGGGCAGTTAATTTAAAACCCATTAGGGATCCTCCCGTTGCCAGAATGCTGCGACGGAGCATTGGCACTGGAGAAGACAGACCTTTGGAAGCATGACTAGCTGCCAGGCTAGAAATGAGCTCTCCAAGCCTTTGAGAGAAGGTACTTTGGGTGCCACGGCTGGTGCTCTGACCCACTACGTCTGCACAGGATCGCCAGGTCTCACAGTGCCGTGGTGGCCGGCGTCCCTTCGGGCTGGCCCTGGTGGGCAGCAGCTGCGGGGGCGAGGCATCCGAGGAATGCAGCTCCCTCCTTCAACTCCAGCAGCGCGCCAGCAATGTCAGCCTCAGCACATCTCCCCGCTGACTGCAGGCCCAGATTAGCCGCTGGCCGCATGGCTGCCTGTCGTGTGGCTATACCCCGAACAGTGGCAGCTGCCACTGGGGGTGCGGGGACTGTCTGGTGTTAATGGCTCCAGGGTCTAACGTTCCCTGCTTTAGGGACCCGGCTTTGTCTTAGGTGGTGGGGGACATCTTGGGTTCCTGCTGTGTGCCTCAGTTTCCCTTCCCTCACCTGGCCTACTTGGAACACAGGAAGCATTTTGTAGCTCACCTAAAGGGGCCCCAGGAAAGCTGAGGAGAGACTCTTGATCAGGGAGGGGAGCGATAGGATGAGGGGTAATGGCTTTAAACTAAAAGAGGGAAGATTTAGACTAGATCTAAGGAAGAAATTTTTCACAATGAGGGTGGTGAGCCCCTGGCGCAGGTTGCCCAGAGAAGCTGTGGCTGCCCCATCCCTGGAGGGGTTCAAGGCCAGCTTGGACGGGGCTTGGAGCAGCCTGGGCTGGTGGATGGAAGGTGTGTGTCCCTGCCCAGGGCAGGGGGTGGCCTTTAAAGGTCCCTTCCAACCCAACCGATTCTATGATTTCTGGGAGCATGGGGAGGAGCCAGACTGAGCCCCAGGACAAGAAATTGCTTTGTCTGCCTAGAGCAGGTATAGTACGGACAGCAAAGCCAGGAGACAGCCATGGCAGCAACTGCTTGGATTTATTTACCTTAATCCTTTCAATCCAAAGCTTCCCTGAAGGGCAAGGAGTACAAGACCTACCTGCCCACGAGGCTCTGAGGTCCCTCAGCTCGCTGCATGCCAGGCACTCAGCAGCTGTGAGGAAGGAAAGACCTGCTGGCCACCTCCCAGCTGGGAGTGATTTTGCCAAAATCAACCATCCAGGCCTCTCCCTGCCTAGCGGATTGAGCCAAGCAGTCCCTGATACCTCTCAGCCTCAAACTAGAGCGTGGGAGACCTCAAGAAAGGTTAATGAAAGCAGAGGATCCAAAAAATACCCACATCTGCAGAGCCCCAGCTGCTTCGCAGGCAGGTGTGCATGGACAGGAGAGGATACGCTGCCCCAGACAGGGAAGATTCTGCTTTTTCTTGACTCCCTAAAAGAAGCTGTAGAAAAGAGGAACTGTCAGGCCTTGGAGAGCCTGTTTAAGCTGTCTTTCCTGCAAGTTAGAGAGCAAGAGACAAACTGGCTGAGGATGGGGAACCAGACTGAAGACTGTACCCAGAGGAGATGCTCAGCCTTTTCCAGAACCCAGACCTTTTCTTAAAGAGCTTCAAGTTTGGTGTCTGAGACTAAAAATCAGCCCTGACTTTCAAAAATCTAAGTTCAATCTATATTCAGCACAGAAGAAGAAAACAAACAGTCAGATGTAATGGTCATAGTAAATCTCCATCACTAGGATTAACTCCTCACTCAGAGCACCCTAGGTGCATGAGGAGCCATGGTAGGTCACCCTGACATAAATGAAGGTCAATGCTGCTGTGCTGCCCCTGCCACTCCTTTACAAATCACAGCAGGCGACAGAGAAATCGTGCTTCGTTCCCTCCTACTGAGAACTGACACCTGAGGCTCCTTCCTCCCAAAGGTCTCCAAAATGTTGCCCAAAGAGCTTACGCTGCTGGGTAGACATCGAGCCAAACGCTCTGCTGGCAAAACCTGAAGGGTTTTATTTGCATGGCTCCAATCTCGCTGAAAATGTGGAGGAGAGTAGACACCCTGCAGGTTTGTCACCCACCTGTTGACGTAGGTGACCAGGATTTAGGCTCACTGACCATGCGGTTCCAGCAGCTTTGTGGGTCTTTAAGGGTTGTTTTTTTTCTTTACCAAGGACGGGCTGCATGACTGTCCTCAGCCTCTGAGTGCTCATCCTCTCCTGCCTCTGCTCTGTAATTCATGCCCACCTCCTCCCTCTTCTTGGCTTGAGCAGCCTCCCACAAAGGACAAAAGATCTGGCTGGTACTTTTGAATTTTGCCTTTCACCTTCCTTCCTCTCGTTTCACTGTTTACACACTGAATGCTCTCTTATTTTGCCCTGCTGTTTACTCCTCTGCCTGCATGTCTCAGTGTGGGGGAGAGAGGGGACATCAGTTGGCAATGCCCGTTGTGAGACACGACTGCTGTCCTTCCCATGCCCCGCGCAATCGCTGCTGCTGCGTCACCGCAGAGGAGCCCATTTTGGGCTGATGCTGAGACCTCTTCCCACCACCAAGGCAGAACAAAGCCACGTTCACATGACTAAATTACGGCCCCATTCACTTTATGGCCTCATTATACTACCAAGGCTCTGCACAGGAGGGAATCAATTCCAAGTGAGCACAAACCTGCCTTTCCTGCCTGCACTGCAGCACTGGCTGAAGAGCAGACAGACCCTTTGGTATGCCCACATCCTTAATGGTATCCACATGTACACCCATTCCCCAAATTACCTGTGGGGGGCTGGACGTGACCACCTGCTCTGAAATGCAGAAACGGGACACCACCATCATCCTTTTAATGCAAATAGATGTTGCTTATTCGCAGTTCTTAAGCATTTTATAACTGGTCTATGCACACATACGGCATTTTGGTGAAAGCGATGTACCATCTGTGCAGCAGGGTCTCCTGTCTGTGTCGTGGGTAGACAAGCACAGGGTTAGAGCCCTGGCATTTGTCAGTTCAAGTCTTCTAAAGGACGAGCTACACCTGAAGGGTGTTTATCTGAACCGATTACACCCATCCTCTCTGCAGCCTCCGGGAGACATTCCTAGAGGCAAGATACTTGAGTCCCAGCTCCCGTGAGCTCACGGTGCAGGCTCTGCGTGTCTGGGAAAAGAGGGAAGGGCCGGGGAAGTCCCAGTGACCTACATGAGCAAACATCTGGAGTAAGGACTTCTGTCTCTGCCGCTGTGTCACAGCTGGGGGCTCAGAGGGGATCGGCTTTTCCTGCTGCAAATGAATAAGGCTGAATTCAGCCAAGATTCTTGGAAAGAGGTGGATTGCAGGGTGTTACTGGGAAGAGAGGAAAGCCGATTAGAAAGGCACAGGGACGATACATAGATAGACATTATCTGTGAGAGACATTTCCATATCTGTTCGTAACAGCCCATACACAGTGGCTGTTGTCATCAGCAGAAATAAGCAATAGCTTCTGGGGCTCCAGGAATAGCTGTGGACAGTGTCTGCCACCAAGTTCGTGAAGACAAACTGTGGGGGTAGAAGGGAAAAAGGATAGAGGGGGAACTGCAGTCATTATGCAAGGCCAGATGGTCAGTTTATCTCTGTCTCTGGTTAGAAAGCTGGTTACAGCATTTTAGTCAGCCTCTTCGTTTAAATTCTATTGAAAACATCACGGGGAATTCCTTCAGTGCTTCCCAAAACTAGGGAGGAAACATATTAAATGGGCTGGAGTCCTTTCAAGAAATCCAAGAGCTAAGACCTCATCACCGTCTGCCTTTCCGGCACCTGAGTTACTCAAACTCAGATCCCAGCCTGTAATGACCCCGACTGGAGTCGGATTAAGCAGATTCACATGGATTTGAGCCTGCTACAGTTCTGTCCTTAGCGGACACGCAAAACCAAGTTCTTTTCCATCCCAGTTACCTACATTGCTCATGTTTACCATGGAACAAGTAGAGCTGCCCTGCTGTAGAAATGGGATGTGAGGATTAAAAACGTTAAAAACAGCAATGAAAAGGAAGGCCATACAAAACTAAAGGGGGGAGGCAGAAGACAGGCTCTGCATTCTCTTCTTTGCTCCAAGTGTCCCCCGAGTGACAGCACCTTCAGGTGAGGGGTCTGTCTGTCATGGGGCAGTGTCAAGAACCCTGGCTTCCTCCCCAGCTCAGCCACAGCCTTCGCAGCCCTGCGCAAGTCACATCTTTAATTTAAGCCTCTGTGGTATTTATCCATAGCTGTGTGCCTGTCTCACCAGGGCCAATAGAGGAAGTCTTGGGAAACAGACCTGGAAAAAGTGAGATGTAAAAGCTGCCAAGTGGCCACTCGATGGCTCTCTAAAGGACAACCAGGAAGTGCTTGCGCCTCTGAAGGCCAAGCCCTAGCACTCTCCTCCTTCTTGAAACCTTTCGTGAATCCCCTGGCTGCCGAAGGTCTCTGGGGGCCTGGCCACCCAGCAGCTGCCAGACCAAAACCCATGACCTGGGCCATCACTGGGGCCTGAATGAATTCTGCCCATAGCCCCTTCCCAGGGGATGAGGCTCAGCAGCGGGGGAGAGCAGCAGACGTGTCGTGTCAGTAATCTGGGACTGGATGTGCTTCATCCACCCCCCAAATCAGCTGTCAGCACAGCCTTCAGTAATACCACCAGGTTAAAAATAGGAAGTGCTAATTTTTATCCCTCAAACTTTTGTTATGATGTCTCCAGAAAAGCAACAAGCGCTAATATGATTGCCCCTTTTAATCAGCAGATGAACCTCCTCCCAGCATCTCCTGCCTCCGCAGGAACCTCCTCCTCGCTGACAGTGTCCTCTTCTTGCTGCTGGAGTAAATCCTGTTCATTTTGGCGGTCCACAAGCATTAACACTGTGTCTGGTCACACCTGCATGTCAGTTCAGCCCAAGCCCAGTAACTTCAGGGGTGGGAGAAGCAGTCAAGTTCCGAAGGAATCCATAACAAGGCAGGAATTAACCTAGGAGACTGTGATTTTCAAGTTAGCCTTCTAAATATGTCCCCCTCATTCCAGAAGAGACTTGAGTCAAAACTATCATGCTGAAAATCTCTGCTTCTCCCCCGCAAACCCAAGTGTAGCGCTCCCCAGCTAATAGTGCCATTACTGCATTTGTGCCTTAAGGTGGACGACTCTCGCACAGTGTTTCAGGGACCACAAAACCCACCAGAGGCTCCAGCCCACGTTCTGTACCTTCAGAGCCCCTGTGCAGCCACCCCGCTGGCTCAGAGCAGCAGCCCTGTCACTGCCTCTCTGTCCAACATCTGCAAAGGCTGTAATTTTATTTTTCTTTTTGCAGGTAAAAGATGAAAAAAACATACAGGAAATGTTTGACCTGAGTGATTATGAGAAATGTGAAGAGCTCAGGAAGTCCAAAAGCAGAAGCAAAAAGAACCACAGCAAATTTACCCTCGCCCACTCCAGACAGCCTGGGAACACGGTACGCTTTGCTCTCACGCACACGGTCAGCCCGAGAAAGCCGTCAGCTCTTGGTGCAGGCCAGCTTGTCTCCCAGTTACTGCTCCAGGCTTGAGGGTTTGAGACAGTAACTGGGGGGTCAAACTGGATAGCCTCACTTGTGTAGGAGTCCTGATCGTGTCTCGTGGTTTAAAATACATGAATGTGCATTTACCACGTCAGGACCAATAGCAACAGTGAGAGATGGAGAGAGAATCAGTGTTTCTGCTGGGAAAGCACTCAGGCCTCTGGTGTACTAAGTAAATATGACCAAGCATTTATCTCTGCATCTGATCACCTGAGAGTATTCTGACTTTGGGAAAGGAAGGTATCAGAACATTTGCCAGGAGGAAGGACAAAGCCATTTTACTGCCGCCACTCCTGGCAGCTGTGGTTCAGCTGACTGCCCTTGTTAATTCACGGGCGGAGGCAGGGATGCTGATGGTCTTTGGGTTTGCTGCCCAGATTTGGGCAGTATCAAAAGAGCTGCACAGGAATTTGTCCCAAGGGTCCCTTCCACACAGAGGAAGGCTAAAAAAGTGCCAGAATGGGAGCTCTGCTACCTAGGAGCAGGACTTTCCACAAGGTCTCAGTTCCCACTGCAAAAAGAGAGACAGTCTCTAACTGCGGGCTGTTACTGGCACAGATGCACCCACCCACAGCCACACACGTGAGCTGGATTTACACGCTTCATTCTGACTTGTTTCAGTAAACCAGGCTTGCCCGCCCCGCACTTTGAGAGGGATTGTATAACACCAGGGAATGCGAAAAGGGAAGAGAAGGGGAAAATGGAAAGCGGCTGCGCTGTCCCCGAGCACTGTGAGCAACGGACAGGACTGAACAAAATGTTGTAGAGGCTAAAACTAATTTCTACTGAGTATCTAACTTTAAAAAAAAACAAAACTAAGGATCCTGCATCCCCTTTACACGCCATATTTTCAGAACTGCTCTGCCCTCCGTGTGCATCTGACATATCATAGTATGGAAAATCCAGCTCCTTCTGTGGGTACCTCCTGTAGCCGCTTGTCTACCAGACCCTGCCAAAGTCCGAGGTGGCAACAGATAAATCGTATGTGAGTGGCGGATGCACAGAAAGGCTGCATCATCGTTTGATGAGGGCAAAATCGAGGCTGGTGTGTGGGAAGGCAAAGAGGGGGAAGGAGGAACTGCAGCCACGAGGGAAGTAAATATGGTACACAGCTTTTGGGTTGGAAAGCTGGGTACCGTGAGGAATCGTGGTCTGCTTTGCAAAGGGCTGCCAAGAAGCAGAGAGGCCAGGTGCAGTGTGTGGCAAAGCAGTGCCGTTTTGCAGGACTGGCGGATCAGGTCTGCTTCGTGTTTTCCCACTGAGCCAAGCCAGCTGTAAAGGCCGTGTAGCTTTTCTGTGGGCAGGGTCACTGTGAAAGCATCTCTGTATGAGTTTAGTCACTGGCACTGACCTGAATTCCCTCTTTTGTAGGCACCAAATCTGATCTTCCTGGCTGTGAGTCCAGAAGAGAAAGAGTCCTGGATTAATGCCCTCAACTCTGCAATCACACGTGCTAAAAACCGCATCTTAGATGAGGTGAGCAGGACCCTGAGGGCTGGACCCAGGCTCTGTTGTCCCAACTTTAATCTTGGGTGAAGATTTTAGACTGCTGGAGATAGCAGCAGCCCCTCCTACCCTCTCCATTTCTTATTTAAAAGGAGTGCAAAGCCATTGGGGTTTTATGGACTGCACTCAAGCACAGCCACCAAGACCCATGGAGTGAGCTGTTCTGGAGGTCTGGGATAGTGTGATCCTCCCAGCCTCGGGATTAATACGCAGCACTGATTGCAAAGCGAAGGCACGGGGAGCCGCCAGGGCCCTGTCCACTCCCTGGCACACCCGGCCCCAGTGAGATGCCTTCACTTTGGGGCCCAGCACAGGGATGGTGGGACTCTGTTTCCTGGGGCTTTGGAGAGACTTTCCTCCCATCCGCTGCTCCTGGGTGAACATGCAGCGTGCTCATGCTTGCAAAGGAGCTTTAAGTAGTGGAACTGAATTAAGGAATTAACTGAAAACCAATACAGTCTCACGCTACCTTCAGAGCACTCTAATAGCACAGCACCATCTGTCAACCCACCTCAGTCCATCTTCATCCCGCCTACCCCTCCCCTCTCAATCACCATCTTCAAGAGACAGGCCCATTTCCACTGCTGTGGCTGAAGAAATGGGAATTACTGGGCATTTAGACTTTGCAGATCCTTTCCTACTGTTCAAGGGTCAAACCAGGAATGTTTAATCATGCCTTCTGAGCACTGTGTGGCATATCTGTCGAGGCAAGTCAGGCCCTCCATTTAGTGAAGAAAGGACAACCAGAGAGATGAGGCATCAGTGCACTGTGGGAAAGCAATAGGAGGGCCCTGAACACTATAGCCCTGCCTACTTGAGAACACGTCCACACAACGCGTAACTAGCATAGCTCCTACCACTTCCAAAGTGGTGGCATTATTGCTGCACGACACTCCCAAAGTAACTACCACAATTATGCAAAGCAGCTTCTACTAGAAAAAAAGAACAAAGCAGCATCAGTTCAGCCTCCTCTTGGAGACGAAGCGTGCACTTACAACCACAGCTGAGCTGACAGAGGCCAGGTTTAGATCCGTGTGAGCATTCCCACATAGTTTATTCCAGAGTGAACGATAACTGCCATGAGAAGGCTATGCCCCTCGCTACCGGGGCTGCGGTTTGAAAGAGCATTTCAACGCTGTCTCACATTAATGCTTCATAACAACTATTCTTCAGTTTAGATCTGTCTCAGATCTATCTCATCCGCATTCAACTTACCGCAGTCCAGGTGGCCCACTGCTGTGATGCTCTTTGTTCTCACGGATGGTAACACAAAACCCTGTAGTGAAGGAAAACGAAGGTCAGACCATAGGAAAAGCTGTAGAGCAGAAAGCAGCATAGCAAACAATGGTATAGATTGCTTCAAGGAGAGTCTGTCACTGAAATCTTTACAAACAGATCATAGAATCATAGAATCATAGAATCATTTAGGTTGGAAAAGACCCTTGGAATCATGGAGTTCAACCATCAACTCCACTCTACAAAGTTCTCCCTTACACCATATCCCTTAACACCACATCTAAACAAGTCTTAAACACATCCAGGGATGGGGACTCCACCACTTCCCTGGGCAGCCTATTCCAGTGTCTGACCACTCTTTCTGGGAAGAATTTTTTCCTAATGTCCAGCCTAAACCTACCCTGCTTCAGCTTGAACCCATTCCCTCTTGTTCTATCACTAATTACCTGTGAGAAGAGACCAGCACCAACCTCTCTACAATGGCCTTTCAAGTAGTTGTAGAGAGCGATGAGGTCTCCCCTCAGCCTCCTCTTCCTCAAACTAAACAGTCCCAGCTCCTTCAATCACTCCTCATAAGATTTATTCTCCAGGCCCTTCACCAGCTTCGTTGCCCTCCTCTGCACTCGCTCCAGCACCTCGAGATCTCTCTCGTATTGAGGTGCCCAGAACTGGACACAATACTCCAGGTGTGGCCTCCCCAGTGCTGAGTACAGGGGGACAATCACCTCCCTCCTTCTGCTGGTCACACTATTTCTAACACAAGCCAGGATGCCATTGGCCGTCTTGGCCACCTGGGCACACTGCTGGCTCAAGTTCAGCCGCTTGTCAATTAGAACCCCCAGGTCCTTTTCTGCCAGGCAGCTCTCCAGCCACACTGCCCCAAGCCTGTAGCGATGCATGGGGTTGTTGTGGCCCAAGTGCAGGACCCGGCACTTGGCCTTGTTGAAGCTCATACCGTTAGCATTGGCCCATCGGTCCAATCTATCCAAGTCTCTCTGTAGAGCCTCCCTATCCTCATGTAGATCAACACTCCAGCTTAGCTTCGTGTCATCTGTGAACTTGCTGATGATACACTCTATGTCCTTATCAAGGTCATCAATAAAGATGTTGAACAGAAACGGTCCCAACACCGAGCCCTGAGGGACACCACTTGTGACCGGCCGCCAGCTGGATTTAACTCCATTGACCACCACTCTTTGGGACCGCCCATCCAGCCAGTGCTTGATCCAGCAGATCGTATGCTCATCCAGGCCATGAGCCAACAGTTTTTCCATGAGAATTCTGTGGGGGACAGTGTCAAATGCTTTTCGAAAGTCTAGGTAGACAATGTCCACAGCCTTTCTCTTATCCAATAATCGTGTCATTTTGTCATAGAAGGAAATCAGGTTTGTCGGGCAGGATCTGCCTTTCATAAACCCATGCTGACTAGGCCTGATCCCCTGCTTGTCCATTATATGAGTTGTAACGGCACTCAAGATGATCTGCTCCATGACCTCTCCTGCTACTGAGGTCAGACTGACAGGCCTATAGTTTCCTGGATCCTCCTTTCTGCCTTTTTTGTAGATGGGCGCTACATTTGCTACCCTCCAGTCCATTGGGACCTCCCCAGTTAGCCATGACTTCAGGTAGATCATGGAAAGCGACTTGGTGAGCCAACTCTTTCGGCACTCTTGGATGTAACCCATCTGGTCCCATAGACTTGTGCGCATCCAAGCGGCGTAGCAGGTCACTGATCACTTCCTCTTTAATTGTGATGACCTCGTTCAGCTTCCCCTCCCTGTCTCCCAGCTCATGAGGCTGGGTGCCCAGGGAACAGCCAGTTCCACTGCTAAAGACTGGGGCAAAGTAGGCATTGAGCACCTCATCCTTTTCCTCATCCTTTGGGACTGTGTTTCCCTCTGCATCCAGTAAGGGAGGGAGATTTTCCCTAATCCTCCTTTTGTTGTTAATGAATTTATAGAAACATTTTTTGTTATCCTTAACAGCTGTAGCTAGGTTGAGCTCTAGCTGCGCTTTGGCTCTCCTAATTTTCTCCCTGCATAGATTCAACAGATAATTGCCAGGAATGATTTAAGTAGATCTGATCCCATCAAGGCACAGAGGGGAGACACCAAGGAAAAACTCTAAGACTCTTCTAAGGCTGGGTTCCCACATGCCATTCCCTGCTGGCTCTACCTGCAAATCTCCTTCTGTGCATCCTCAGTGAGTTCAGGACTCACTGTTTGCAACCCCAGCTTCTGCCTGCTGAGCAGTCCAGCCCCTGTCCCAGAGGTATGTGGGAGAAGTTCACCCTCAGCACACAGCCAGGTCACAAGAGAAAGGGAACCCTGGAGGAACGAATGATCTGCCACAGTGCATCTGGCTGATTACAGCTACAGGAGCTAGGAATGGCTCATATTTCCTGTGCTCCCAGGTGTTCAACTAGCCTTTGTCACCACTTTAGGTTACTGTCGAAGAGGACAGCTACCTCGCCCACCCGACACGCGACAGAGCAAAAATACAGCACTCCCGACGCCCTCCAACACGGGGACATTTGATGGCTGTGGTATGTATAACAAATTCCAGACACCTGCTTAGGTAAAATTCCCTTGCGACTATTTCATTTATAAGCAAATGCAAGAAGACCTGGTGCTTGAGCTCTGGCCCGAACTGAAAATTGTTGTAAAGACCCAGGGTTGTCCTCCATTCTTGAAGACCTTGTACAAACCCTTTCGCAAAGCAGCAGCTTGCCATCACTGACACCCATTTTCCTGATGCTGAAAATGAAAAGCTCCTTCAAGCTCCTGATGGAGAATTAGCCATACGGCTGGGGAACTCAGTCATGAGTTAGCGTAGATGGCTTGTCCAAGGCCATTCAGCTGATCTGCATCTCAGCTATGAACCTGGGGCTCTGTCAGTAGGTCACACTTCTAGTATTCCTGGTCCATCTTTGCATCCCGGTCCAGGTGATGCATATCTCCAGTATGAGAGACACTCAACAGTAGTATGTGGTTCCAATGATAACACAGCTCTTCTTCATCTGCTTCTTCAGGCATCTACCTCAACCTCTGATGGCATGCTGACACTCGACCTGATCCAGGAGGAAGACGCCTCTCCAGAGGATCACAGCACCTGCGAAGAGAGTTTCCGAGTGGATCTGGATAAGTCAGTGGCACATCTTACTGCTGGCCGGCGCCGCTCGGATTCAGAGAATGTCAAGTCATCAGAGAAAGGCCGGACAGGGAGCCTCCCGAGACGGGAGGTGACCTCATGGGACAGATCTGGGCAGCGCAATGACTCCTTTGACAAAGGGACCATGTACACCCCACAGGTCCCCAAAAAGCTCTCGCATTCAGAAAAGAATAAATGTGCCTCCATGGAAGAAATCCTGTCTCGACGGGACTCTTCTACGCACCGGGCGGTGCTGAGGAGGGGGCTGGAGGCTCAGTTTGCCTCGGCAGAACCAGAGCAGCTGTCCCGGATACAAGAACTGGTTGCACTGAAACTGGAAAAAACTCAGGAACTGCTGACAGAGGTGAAGGGCTATGGGGAAGGCAAGAGAAAGACCAAGGATTCCAACACCAGCACCAACGCCACCACCACCACCACCTCTTCTTCCTCATCATCTTCAAAGTCGGACTCTGAAAGGATCCTGCAGGAATCTGAGAGGTTGCTGGGGGAGGCTTCCTCCACCTGGAGCCAAGCCAAGAGGGTGTTGCAGGAGATCAAAGAGTTGAGGGACCTGTACAAACAGTTTGAACTGCAGCAGGCGGACTCAAAACCCAAACAGAGCTCACAGTCTCAGTACAGGAAGAGCATGATGTGAAGGCAAGCCTTGGGATTGGGAGGGAGGGACAGGGGAGGGCGGCCATTTGGTCTTTTTTTTAATTATTATTATTTACAGTGTTCAAAAGAGTGAAAAGGTGCCTGTTTCACCCAAATTTGCTTCTCTAAGCTTGAACCCTTCCTTTCCTCCACCGCATCCCCTGACGAAACAACCCTGTGTTCCAATAAACTCAGTTACAGTTTATACCTCCTTTTTTAAAGAGCACCCTTTGCACCACGGGCCCCCAACTTCTGTCATGCTTGGAGGACGGACGAAAGCACCGTTTCCTAGAAAATGCCCCTGCATGCCTGGAGCAGCACGTGCATAACGATGGGGACAGATGCTCTTGCGCTGTATAAGCCCTGGCTTTGCTGCTCTAATGTCTGAGCTGTATCCTGCATTACAGCTCCTTGACCAAGAATCTCGTCTTGTTCCCTCACTGTCCTCTTGGAAATAAATGACAGAAAAAAAAGGTGTCCGTACCAGCCAATGCTTGGAAGTCCCCATTATCTGGGAACTGTCTCGAAGATGCCTGGAAGTTCAGGCTGACCTGGAGTTTGATGGAAGTCACCAGAGGCATTCGCTGGACTGCGGCTAGTGGGGTTCTGTCCTGGCACAGGTCCCTTTTGTGAACTCCTGGGGTCGGCAGCTCTTACTCTTCTGGTACATATACAGCCCTCCAGAAGGAGGGCTACAGGTATGCAATCCGTGTCCAAACTGAGCCTGTCTGTCCGTTGATGCTTTACAGAACCCCCTTGGCCCCGTGCAATGGGAGTTAGCAGCTAAATGTCTTCCTTTCTGTGCAAATAGAGGATCAAAGCCTTGAATCTAACAGACAGCCCATACGGGTTGTTTGAGGGGGTTGTTTTCTGGCTTTTCCACTTTCATTTCTTTTTTTTTTTTCCTTTTCTTTGAGCTGAGGGCAAATGGAAAAATCAGGGTTGTGTACAGGCGACAGCCGGAAACCAAGAGCCAAAAGTAGTTTTGGTGGGTTTGATTCCGTTCTCTCGTGCGTGCACAGGCTCGGTTTCTACCAGCCAGACTGCAACAGGCAGCTCTTGTTGCTCCCCTAAGATCAGAATCAGGCCTACTGAAATGAAAGCTGAGCCTGTAGAGAGCTCAAATACCCTCACCTTGGTGATGCCAAGCACTTTGCTAAGTAGGTGGCTCAGTTTTCACTCCTTTAAACAGAAAGACAAGAAAGGAGGATGTTAAGATGTCTCACAGGGCTTAACGTACACTGATGTGGTAACATCCAACTGTTACTTTTTTTTAAAAAAAAGGAAACCTAATTCCCTTACCTACATTGCAAATAATCCATGAAAATATTAAAACCAACAGAGTTATTTCCTGGTCGCAGTTGGTGTTGTCTATTTTCTTTTAATGGTTGACCTCCCTTGGAAAGGAGATTGGTTACTTTCACTTGTGTCTGGTCAGCTTTACCATTCAGGCTCGTGTTGCTGATGTATAGTTGCCAGCACTACAAAGAAAGCATTTCTGGTTTGTTTTAATTAGTCCTTCTCCCGCTCTCCTGTTAGAATTACTGGTGGAGTTATTACTGTTGGCACTACGTTCCCGAAGATCTTATTATTTACGAACTTATGTCCCTTCCAACAACCGTTTACTTGTTGCTGACTCCAGCACAGCTCTTTGCCTGCTCTTAAAGGACAGTTTTGAAAAGGCATCACTCATTCACCTAAGCTTTTGTCACAGAGCTGCATGCGACAACTTTCCGGGGTTGTATTCCAGCATTTTTATTCTTTCCAATGTTTTTTCTTACCTTTTCTATCACTTGAAGGATCTGTTTGGAAGCATCAGAGGAAAACCGGAATCCCTAAAAGAGATTAAAAAAGAACGCATGTGAGCCACTCTGATATAACCCTTCCCACTCAGCTCTTTGATCAAGAGAACAAGAAAAATATGCAAATATTTTCCAGATGCAACTTTCAGCATTAAAATTAGCCTTGTTTTCAAAATAAGAAAGCTAGTCTAAAAACGTGGAGGTTTGAATTGCACTCCATTGGGATGGATATGTGTTGTGACTGGCCTCCTGGACTGATGTCAAAATGTAAGCATGAAAATACACCTGATCCTAACTGTTCAGGGGTCATTAAATGGTCTCAAGTCTTTCCCAAGCAACAAGGTAATACAAGAATTACAGTGCACAAACAGTGCTCGAGGCAGGGATGGAACATTGAGCAGTCACCCGAAACAAGTGACTTTTTTTGTTAGACAGGTAGCCAAGGGCATCTTTATTTCACTGCTGCGTCCACAGGATTATGGACCTGAATCCCATCTGGTATTACCCGGAGGTCTGGGCACAGCATTGCCATCCTTACGTCTCTGCTGTCCAGAGAAAAGGGACACGTTACACACTTGTCCAAGCTGAGCAGAAACGCGGGACCAGTTCTGCTCTTTGGACCAACCTCTGCAAGCCTTACTTTTTTGTACCTAGAACGAGATTTGGAGGAAATGGTGGAGCTGACTTAGGAAGTGAGGAAAAAACTACTTCCAACCTGGGAAGAATTGCAGTTCTCATCCTGCCGAAACCCAGGAGGCGATTTCCTAGTCCGAAAACCTAAAGGGCCAGGCGCGACGCAGCTCTGGGTGCAGCGTTTCTTAGCTGGAGAGCAGAGCGCTGCCCGGGTACCAAGCTGTGGCGCAGCAGCAGGAGCGGCCGCTTTTCTGCCCCCGGCGCCATACTCTTGCCCTAAAGATGTCCAGCTCTCCCACTCCTCCTGTCTTACCCCAGGCTCTTCTCCGCCCTGCGGGGAACAGAGTGCCTCAGGCTAGCACAAGCACCACAGGGGATTCCGGACCATTTTTCAAACACAAGATCCCACATCTGATCCACGCGTTGGCTTCTCCCTCCCTTCTCTCCACCCCAGCTCAGCACTGCTGAGTGGGATCCTGGGAAGATTTACTATTTCCAAAATTGATTAGAAACTTTCTTTCAGAATATGTTCCCTGTAGAAAGCATCATTTCTGACGGGGTCCAGAGAAAAGGAATAACTTAGGAAGAAAAAAGCCCGTGAGATTTCAGAGTAGAAAACATATATTTTTCACTTAGGAATATTTTTGTATTATACAAAATGTGAATTTTTCCTTAAAAATGTCTCCAAGTCAAAATAAAATGCTTTGTTTTACCAACTGCCCCCCTTCAAGAAGCCTGACACTTTTTTCCACAGGCAATTTCTACATTGTTTTCATTCAAAACAAAATTAAACTCGACTTGTGGAATTCTTCCTAAGGCAGAAATGCCAGGCTCCAACCGGGTCTGATTACCAAGTTGTGAAAACTTCAACCCTGGGCTCAGCCTCTGTGCTGCCGAGCACCGTATATTACTGGGTCATGGCCAAGTAGAGGGTTCTTTGTGTTACTGCGTTATTAGATGCTTCACAAGAATATCTATAAACTCATTGCAACAACAGGAGCCTCTGACTCTAGACATTGCACAAGTTGAATGGATCGAAATCTCTCTCTCCCTTTCTCCCTTCTCTCTCTTTTTATTCTTTTTTTTTATTTATTTAAAATTTGGCAAAGTCCTCCCCTCTGTCAATCCCACTTCTGGGATTAGAGACAAAAAGCCAATTATGAGGTAGAATGGCATGTGTATGGAAAACCTGCCAGTCACGTTAGCGCTGCTGTTTCTTCCCTTCTTGAGCACAGCTCCCAAGCGGAGAGCCCACGGGGAAGCTGTGGCTGGGTCCCCCCGTGGGGACCCTTCCCGAGGGCAGGGAGAAGTGGGCCGAGCCCATTTCCTCCCACCCAGCGGGTGCAATTCATCAACAGATCACACTTAGCGACAGTTTATTCTCTATTTAGCCATATAAATGGCTAACAAAGGCACTGAACACACAGCGATTCTCACCCTTATTTTCTCTAATTGAACCACATTCCAAAGGACTAAATAGAAATTTTGCTTTTTTTTTTTTTTTTTACAAAAAACCCTACAAACTGCAATAATAAAAATGATTCAGCTGCAATTGCAGTGATTCTCTGTAGTCTCTTCTCAGCACGCCTACGCCGAGGAAGCCGTTCACACCAGGGAGGGGGGGTGCGGTGGGAACCCCCTTCCTGTCCCAGGGGGTCCTTGCACCAGGGGATGGGGAGGAATTTATGATGCTGCCATAAAAAGGGATCTTCCTTGTGAATGGATTTGCAGTCCGTCTAACACCTTTAAGTCATCGAAGGAAGGGAATTGCCCTTGAATTGCTGCTGGAACCTCAGAAAAGGATTCCAGCAGATTTTTTTGAGATTTGTGAGGGTTCAGGAGCCTGCTTGAGTTTTATCACAGAAGTCACTCAAACTGAGAACATGCCTGAACACTGAAGTGCTTCACAACAGCCGAGAACGAGAGTCTGTTGTTCTCTAAGGTCCGGCCTGGGGCTGCCTCCTCCCCAGTGCCTCAGGCATAATTCCGACTGTCCCAAGGCAGCAATTCACCCTCACTTCTACCGCAGCCCAGAAAACCAAACACAGAAAATTTGAGCTTCAGTCCGACAGGCCTACGAGAAGACTGCGCTTTGCAACTGGGGCAACCTCCTGGTCATCTCCAAGACATTAAACTCAAGAGCGGTAGCAGTAATCTCAGCTTCCGAATCCTCTGGGAGCATTGCTGTTCTTGTTAAAAAGCCCCTAAGAATTGTTCTGGGCGCTGGGCAGCAATTTTTCAGGAAGATCAGATGTTAACATGTGAATAAAACAAAGTTGAAAATGAAGAGTTTATTTATACCTGGTCCCTACACAACAGCATGAAGGGCAGAGTCCACCTGGAAGCTGAGAGGTTTTGTATTTTGCTTTCCTGCCTGTCTGGTGCTTAAACTTTTCCCTCCTGCCTCCTTTCCTCTTGCCGGTCCTGCCCCGGGCTCTCCACAGAGGCAGTGTCCCCATGGATGGCCGTGGCTGTGCCGAGAATAAATCAGCAGGCATGGCAGCTTGGCAGGCACACCCCACGCGAGCGTGCGCCTGGGATGCTTCGCAGCATAGCAAGGACAAATTTGCAAGGGGAACAAGCAGTGTCAAACGCGAGCAAATCATTTTTATAAAAGCAGTTGAAGAATTTGAAGAGCAAGATCCCTTTCTGCTTCATGCACCGCATGCCGGAGCCTGGGGGGGAATCTCAGAGCTGAAGAAAGCCTGTCCTCCAAGGACTGCGCGTGACACAACCGCAGGAAGGGCAGGCAGATGGCCCTGGCCATGCTGAGCACAGCACCGCAGCAGCCACGGGAGCCGTCAGCCCAGCTCTCAAGGGGACAAGCATCTGCAAGAGGGAGGGGGGTCGGGGCTTATCCCCCCCCCGAGTCTATTTGCAGCACCCATGCTTGGTATCATTGAAAGGAGGGGAATGAAAAGCCTCAATTCTCTGTATATTGAAGAGCTGACACATAAATCAGAGTGAGCTGAATGCCTGAAGTAGTTGGTGCAAGAAGATCTATAAATGTAAAATAGGAATTGGTATCATGGAAGTGCTGACTGTGGTTTGACTTCTGTGTGTGCCTGGGGGAGGCGGGGGCTGCGCTGTCTGCCGAAAACAGAAGTCAGGGACTAAGGTGTTGAGCTGTGGAGAGAACTGAAACTCCCTTTCACAAAGGAAATTTCCAGACTGCTTTTATTCCAGAAAATCGTTCCCAATTTCTCCTTCAGGGACATTTCCAAAAGCCTTTTATTTTGATTTCTGACTTTCTTCCCTTTCAGCTGTCATCTACAGTATTATGCAAACATTTACAATGAAAAACATTAACAATGAAATGGCAAATCCACTCGGAGCGCTGAGCACTTCAGCGCTCTCTGAACTGCTCCCTTCCTCCTCCTCAGTCTTCCCCTGTGAAATCCACCAGCTGAGCAGCACATCTGGGTCTCGGGGGAACCCTGGATTCTCGTGGAACTGGTCCCCTGAACCACCTCCCAGGGCCTTCAGAGAAAAGGAAGACAGCTGCCTCTTTGCTGCTCTCCTTCACACTCTCCATCATTCCTGTCTCAGTTTGCCTTTGCAGTTCAGCAGCTCCTGGTTTAGGAAGTTCCTCCTGTCTCGTTCTCTGCTCAGAAGGGTGATGGGAGAGCAGGAACCATGTGATGAACCAGGGGCTCTCACTTTGTGTAACTGCAAGATGCTCCTTGAGGTCAGGTTTCGTTGAACACCTCTTAAAACCCTTTCACATGCACACACACACGACCTTGCCCCGGCCTCATCACTGAGGTATCTGTCAGACAGAGCAGGGTTATGCTGTGTGGAGACATCGCCGGCTCCTGAAGGCAGGGTGATGGCACCCGCTGCTCTGCAGCCCAGCACGCTGCTGGGTTCGGCAGCTCCCAGGACAGTTTAGAGCCACATGGGGCTGGTTTAGAGCCACAGCTGGAACACCAGCCACACTAGCAGAGACAGAGCCACAGGACCCTCACTACCTGCCAGTTCAGCCTGCGCCTCGGTGACAAAAGCCGGACAGACCATATCCCTCACGTTAATGCTGTCGGTGTGCCCAGTGTTCAAGTGTTCAGGGTCTGGGGAAAGCATGGGGGATTTTTTAGTTGAGGAACAACTTCATTTTGGCTTTATGCCCGAGGGTTTCACTGAGTGCAGAGCACAGCACAGTGGAAAGTGTTTCCTGATGCACCCCCGCCACATCCTTGTTTCTCGGGTGTTAAAACTTTGAGCATTATTTAAGACTTGCCCAATCCTTCTTTCTGCACAGCTGTAATGTACTAAGGAACCTGCCCTTGATCCATCTGCGGAATATTTTTAAAGAAGCTTGTACCTGCCTACCCGTTTTTTCAATAGGAAACAACCTCCCTTGATTCCATTATAGGGAAACAGTTCACAGCTCCCCCCGACCTTCCAAAAAAATGAAATGGCAAAAAGCGCCTTTAAAGAAAACTTCCTCCCAACTTAGCTTCCATAATTATCACTTTATAAGTGGCAGAGATCCACTGAAGGAGAGGGGACCACAGCCCCTCATCAGAGACTCTCAGCAGTGCTCTGCTCGCAGCGATTTGCACCCCAAGCTCCCTGCTGCCGCTTACCACCGTCCAGCGCTGCGGGGAGGAGCGTACCAGCACCAGGCAGGCAGCAAACGAGGCACCGGCTTTTCTCGCCCTCTCCCTTCATGCCCCATCTGATTGCTTCAGCCACGTACTCCTAGATAACTTGAAGGCTGTGTATTTCTGGGAATTCCACCCCTCCTCCACATCCGAGCAGAAGACATCACCCATCCACCCTGCCTGCCCCTCCCTACCCACCAAACTGGCACTGAATTTCAACTGGCACAGCTGGGAAGAAGCCTAGGGCCCCCTATCCTCCCCTCAGAATAAATAATGAATGGTTTCCAGAGGACCAGGAGCTATTTGTATCTGAGCTGCAGGAACCCACAGCAAACAAAAGGCCCTGGGAAGAACTGAATGGTGACTATGATGTAAATGAAGCAAAGCTGGGGGCGATGGGGTGGGAAAAGAGAGGGTTGAGACAGTTATATGAGTCTTTAAAAAACAAGCAGGTGACAGCCCAGAGGAGTGAGCTGTAGGAGACTCTGCTGAGCTTGTGCAAGGAGCGCATGTACCCGTTGAAGGAAGGGTGGGAGAGGGAAGGAAGGAACACTGTTCCTGCCATCGTTACATCTCTTGTCTGTTAAAGAAGCTGAGCAGAGTGCAGGGGGAGCAGAAAAGCCAGCTGTGCGCTGAGAGGCTGCTCCAAGCGTCCCGGGGCCCATGCCGGAATGGTTGAGTCCAGGCTTCTCCTGCTCCATGAAGCTCCCGGCTCTACCTCCTTCACCGATTCGTAGATCTGAGCAAGTGCTTAAGCATTTGACTGAATCCGGCTCCTCTAGCAGAGCCTGCCGGTTTGTTCTCCATGCTGCAAGAGGGCGGGTGTGACACTGAAGTATCAGGGCTCTGTGTCACAGCCCAGCCCGTCCAATAACCCAGGCCAATTCCTGGCCTTCTGGCAAAAGCAAAGGATCTCAGGGACTCAAGAGTTTTAGTTATTTGCTGGAAGGTTTGTCCAGGACGTGCTGATCTGCCAACACAGCCCTCATCAAAACACCAAAAGCTCCAGCCTGTAAGAAGCAGCTGGTCTGCCAGGCCAGATAATGAACTGCCACGAATGGCCATCGGCTGCACCAGCTTCCACAGAGCTGCATTAACTTGTACCAACCATGAAACCTGCAGGAACCCATGCATGAGGACCTGATCCACACAACTGGCAAGCACCGGTGCTGCGATCGGGCAGCTGAAGGATGCTCCGACACTCACAATCCATGCTGAGAAGCTTGCAAGGCTGCAGTGGCCCTGCCTACCTGCTGGGAAATCCCTGCTGTGCACGGTGGTGGAGCTCACTGACCCCGGTGTTCCATCTCCCATTTTACTTGGAAATCCAAAGATCCTCCACATTGAGGTTTGATTCATCACGCAGCAACAACCAGCTCCAGGAGCGACTGATCAGAACTTCAAAGCACAAGGATGCATAGATTACAGAATGGTTCAAAATCCATTTAATTGGAATTCTGCGAGATTACCCTTTATGTCTGCTTTGCTGTGTGAGAAAGGAACATTCTCCTCTTTCCCTTTTCTGTATCCAATAATTGAAGGAATCAAATCGTTTGCAAGCCAAGACAGTGACCCTGAACTTCATGAATACGCATGTCTAATGAGCCACTTTGGGTTTATCCCCTGATGAGTCATGGCTCAGAGCAAAACAAGAATTTTCAAAAAAGCTAGAAGGGAATGTAAGGGCTTGGGTCACTCCCTTCTCCGAGAACGCCTACATGGTTTAGGAACACAAATGCCACTGAAAGGTCAATCAGGAAGGCATTAATTTTGCCTACCTTTAGCCATTTAGCTTCCTTCCCCAGAAACGGTGCTTATCTTGGTATGAACAAATCACCCTCTACAGGTATTGATTTCTTTCCATTAACTATATGCAAGCCCAAACGGTTAAAATTTGGAGGAGATGATTCCTGTCCATAAGCAAAACACCATGTCATGTCTCTACCCCGTTTAAACTCCTTGGAAAGCCTTGGTTTCCACATATATTGCACAAAGGGGCTTTGAAGGTGCTATTTTTTGCTGCAACTGCTCAAAAGAATATTTACAAACATGATACTGATTTTATTGTTGCTTGATCTATCAGTTCTTTTCCTCTTTGCCTTGTATTTCAGGTTCTCCTTTCCTCTTCTTAAAAAGGGGATTTGGGAGGGGGGGATGGAATGGGTTGTTGCTTTTGGAAGATCTGCACTGATTTTTATGTAAATTAAACCTTCCATATGTACAGACTCTGGGACATTGTTCCAGTCTGCTCCAGCTCTGTTTATTTTGATTGATTTTAAGGCTGTGATGAAAAGAATTTTTTAAATTAAAGAAAAATTTAAAAAAAAAAGCGCCTTTCTTAATGGGTTTTATATAACTGGAATCGAGTGATGTTTCCAGGGCTAACATCAAGCACTTTTTCATACTGATGAACTGGTTGCTCCACAACAAGTCTTTTGCAATGGAAGGGCTACGCTGCCGACCCAGTGAGATGGATGGCAGTAGCACAAGCCAGCGTGTGTCACTGCTTGCAGTGACAGGCAAGGGCAGCGATCAACGCTCCCTGCTAATGCTGCAGCAGCCCTTGTTAATGGAAAGCTGCCCCCGCCAGCAAACTCAAGCAAGTCACTGCCTTATAATTGTATTAAAGCAGTGGTTAAGGCGGGAGAGGCATTTAGTTTCAATTTTAAAAGTACTGAACTGCTTGAGAACCATGTGTGACCTCTTGCAACCCGGGCAGCGCCAACAAGATGCTGGTCTCCCCAGTGATTCCCCTCGTATTTCAGAAAGCCTGTAGCAGTGCTGCTACGAGTTGAAGCCTTTAAAGAAGCCAGCACAGGCTCTGTTTCATGCTGAAAACCAGCAGAGCAGCTGAAAGGTCATGAACACCAGCTGGCAATGCTGCGGTACCTGATACCCCCAAGCCACCCTGCCCAGCCCTTTAGGCAGGATTCAGTAAGTCCCTCAAGTGTCTAAGAAGGACGGTGTTTTGGGGACTGGGAGAAGAGAGGCAGATGACAAGGGATGTTACCAGAGGGCAGGGGCAGCTAACGGCGCAGCTGGGACTCGGAATATTTCCTCCCTAAACCTTTGCCATTAACTGAAAGCTGGTTTAGGCTGGAGGAAGGGAGGGAATTCCTGTCACTCCCAGGTTACTGTCGGAGCCTCCTCTAATGAGGAGTAAGGAGGGAGAGGCCTTAGCTTGGGTAAATCTCAGACTCGCTGCGGTTGAGGGAAGGCCAGCCACAGAACCGGAGCTCTCTGCCATGGCGAGGTCCAGTTTGCAGTTCACCAGCTGCCTGCCCCCAGACCTCGCCGTCTCCAAGGCAGAGAATTGTGGCTACTGCTTTATCCAGCCCCGTGGGACTGGGCACTAGCCATGTCTGCCCGCTCAGCATGCACTCCCTGCAGCCTGTTTATGTCACCTGCACTGCCAGAGAGCCAGAGATCCTACAGTACCACCGGCGTCATCTTTTACATCGCAAGTTCAAGCCCCGGACATTTTCAGCTCTTAGAATTACAGCTCCCTCCTACACGTTTCCTTAAAATATGCAATAACACACCACACCCAGCAGTATGAGAATCAAGGCAATTTTTTGTTTCTTTTACTACTATGACCTACCTCAGTATCTGCTCTCAGCAGATCAGTGTCACAGAGGTATCTAACACTGTTAAAAAGACCCTCTTTGGGCTCATGGGGGGTTTAGATAACACTGGCCGTGTCCCAGCCAGGCTGGCCGGGAGTGAAGGGGAGGCAGGAGGCACCGCAAACTCATGGAGAGCAGAGCTCACACCTGGGTGTCCCGCACCGTCCGGCTCGGAGCCAAGTGCTCTGCCTGTATTTGCCAGATATTTTCACTCAGCAATTCCTGTATCAGATGTAATAGCCTGGGCTTGAATCTGAACTTTGTACCTTAGCATAATTCTGTGGAAGGATATTTCTCTTTACTGACGTTAATAAAATCGCTCTATCTGTTGGTAACAAAGGACAAGGTTTGTTCTCTGGGACCTCTTCAACAGTAGCTGGTAGTTTGCAAAAAGCAAGCGAACAGGCTGGTTTTACTATAACAGTGATCCAAGTGGAGATAGGAAGAACGGGTTGGAAAAACAGATTTAAAATACAGAAAAATACATTAAACTCTTCCATGGTTTCCACGATTTCCAGGCTTGCTCTTACAGCCTAAGAAATGTCCTCTTTCTTGGTTCATATTTCAACAACCTCACCTGCATATGCCAAGTCTTACAGACTGGTTTCAAAAAATCACTCTTTAAAAATCAGATGGAGAATAAAAACATTCAACAGCTGTAGGAGTTGGCCTATAGGATTTCCACCCCACTGACGGATTTGCAAACCCTATTCTCAATTTATAAATGTAAGCCTAGTTTTATTAACCCTGATGCAGATTTACAGATCCTATTAGAGATTTACAAATCACACCAATCTACCCTAAAGGAAAACTGATTTACAAACCCGCATGTTCTGCTTAGGCAACACGCCCATGTCACGATAAATAACCAGCTGTACAAACTCCATCCCCTTTTTTTTTATCTCAGACACGCTCGGTCTGAGCCCTCTGTTGTGACAATGCAGAGTCTGATGAAGAAGGAGGTCTCCACAGTGGAAACCAAGATATTTCAGAAGTCTGAAAAACAAGCTGGACAGATTTTCCTGTGCTTCCTGCATCGAGATGCTCTGGAAAGACCTGAAGAACGAGCTCTCGTTTTCCAAGGCTCTGTGTTGAGTCTCATGCAGAACTTAGAAAAGCAGAAGCAGTAACCTAAAAAATAACTGACAACTGTCTCTGCCGGACCAGTGAAGCAATAGAAATTACAAACCCTCTGAGATGAGATCGTCTTACAGGAAGAGCTTTAGAGAATCAATACAGAATTCTTTTTGCCTGCTGCTGTCTCTAGCTTTTTGGGAATCTCACTTAGTTGCGTGACTCCAGGAGCCTGATGATTTAAGAAAAACACCAAAAATGAAGGTTGTTGGCAAAGTGGAATATCATTGCAACCACTTTTCTCCACTTTCTAATCCTCACTTCTGACTACTCCTTTTTTTTTTCCCTGAACCCCATTCCTCAAACTCTGCTTTCTCCCTTCTTGTCCTATAAATCACTTAGTTTCCCAAAGTATCTGTGGACATTTATTCTGGTCTTTACTTCCAAGATAATCTCACCATTCCAGTATGAGCCACAGCTCCCCTTCCTGTCCTCGTTCTTGCATCTGATCACCCTCTCCTTACCCCTTGCTAGTTTTTTCCACCTCTCTCTCTCTGCCCCCTCCCTGCCAGCCCCTTGGATGGTCCCCTGCCTTTGATGGCATTTCCCAAAACACTGGCATGTTGCAATGAACCCTAATGGAGCTTCAAAGCCAAAGAGAGCACAAACGTTGCTTTGTCCATCACACACCAGTTTTGTGGGTCTATCCATGCGGGAATAACACTGCATAAAGAGGGCATGCTTGGCCAACGGAGGAGCAACAAGTCTGCCATTCCCTGAAAGGGCCAGCTGTATTGTCCAGTGCGTCAATTATGTCAGCTCTGGAGACAAAATATTGTATCATTATAAGAATAAAGAGCACCCTGGCAGAGCAGCACAGAAAAGAACAATTTTGAAACTTGTTAATGGCTAAGAAATCTTGCTTATGCACAACTCTGCACAACTGCGCCTTGAAAACACATGCAAGATGGGAAGAAGGGGGCTGAGAAGAAGTATTTCTCATTGCACTGTAGGGAGATCAGCTCGGGCCCTGGATTCTTAGTTAAGATGTAGGCAAAGTGTCTCCTACAAAAATAGCTGCAATTTGCTTGACAAATGCCGATGAGCGTGTGAGTGTTGTTTTGCTTCCCTTGTCAGCTGCCACTCAGCTTCCCTTCACCCTCTCTGTCTGCTTCTCCTTCTCCTCCTTCTCCATCTCCGCAGCCAACCTCAAACCCTGTCTCGCTCCAGCTCCCAGCCAAATAAAGAGCGTCAGCGCGAGGAACCCCAGGTGCGTGCAGGCACCCAAGCACCCACCCAGCCCAGCAGCTGAGCCAAAGAGGCTTTTTTTGGGTTATTTCCACCTCCCCAGCTCAAAGACAGGCTCTCCCTCCCTCTTCTGCCTTTCTGAAGAAATAACGGCGAGGCACCTGGGAAATGCCTGGGGTATTACCAGTATACAACAGGCTGGGAAAAGAGGTTTGAAAAACAAACAAAAAACCCCAATATCAACAGGGGGCCAATAATCCCAATAACAACACCGGGGGGTGGGGTGGGGTATGAACTGAAGATTTTCCACAGCCACTTTTGATGAAAACAATGACAAAATGTATATTATAAATTTACTTTTCCACAGAAAAAGTTGGGCTTTTTGTCAAATGAAGCAAATCCCAAATATTTCCATTTTTAAATTCTTCTGCAGTACGTCAAGGGAGTTGTAGTTAATTCCCTTTGCATTCCTCTCTGCATCCTGATGGGCCTCTTTTGGAGACGGGAAGACAGCCTCGTAGCTGGGGCCCATAGATCATCTTCACACTGTACTAATTTTCCTTGAGAAAAACAAAGAAAACAAACCAGCACATCTGAAATTCTTATGGTGTTTTTTCTATCCTCTTCCAGCACACACATGACCTTCTCTTTCCACTTAGCAAAACCGGAGGGACAGAAGAAATGTGGCCCCCATGGTAAGAGATCTGGACGGTTATGGTGAGAACTCCTCCGAGCATCAAGGACACAGGGACCCTTGCAGTCCTGTACCTCTGGTCTTTAATAGTCATTTAGCTGAGGATAAGTGAACCACAAGGAATTCTGGTTGCACGCATTGCCAACTGTGTGGCACACGCAACCTGGATGTCCAGCACCAGGAGCTGGAGCTGCTGTGGTTGTCATCGCCCCAGGCCGATCAGGCTCCTTCTAGCCTTGCCCCGAGAATTTTAAGTGGGAGGGAAAATGAGGAATGGGACAATCTTGCTTGTGCTACAGATGCTGAGAATGTCTGGCCACCATTTTGGCAACACCTCTGTGGTGGCTGCCACCTTGTTTGACACCGATGATGGAACACTTGATCTCCACGTATAACAGTTACTGCTGAAGCCAGTGCTGCTTGGACGGTGCTGTAACAGACTTGTACCCTCCATGGAATTCAGTCCCATCTCTTATTTTCATAGGTCGCTAATGCCCTTCAGAATCAGTAACTCAAAGCAAACGCAACAGGCCAGATACAGAGAGCAGCTGCAAAACTGAATTACTGCAAGGCCTCTTTAAAGCAGAAGGTGACTATTAAGAGCCTTTTGGTGGCTATAAATAGAATTTATACACACTTGGAGGCAACTTTTACACTGCTGGAGTGAGGTAAAGGACTTTGGTATAAGGAGGAAATAGGCCTGTGCTGTTTAAATAGCAGTGGTCCACATCCTGGAATTATATCTTACAAAAGCAGTTCACAATAATAAAATTATGGTGGATAAAGTCATATTTCTCCAGCAGTTTCCAGTCTTGAAGCCTTCCACTGCATTAAGGGGAAAAAAAAAAAAGAAAAGCCCCCAAACCCCAGAATGGAGCATAAACAATTGTGACTCATGCCAGAGGGTTCTGTCTGGTGGGGTGGGTGGATAAATACAGTTTTCTGATACAGCTGATAGTTCCTGCTGCGCAGAAGTATTTCTTGGAGTTACTGATGAAGGAAACTGCAGAAGTTTTTGCTTTTTTTTTCTCTAATAAGGCAAATGCCTTAAAAAGATAAGGCAAGATCTATTTCTGCAGAAGGTGTAAAGCTATAGCCCCTCTGATACACCAACTATGATGGTAAAATATGGTGGAAAAATATGTTCAGCATACACTTAGCATAAAATCAACGGGATTCAAATGCACTCCATTATGTTATTGGAGCTGGGTGGATTTTTTTCTGGACACCTGTATGAGCAGGTGTAGATGAAAACCCCGTCCTGTGGGCTGGGGAGCAGAGGGTGGCCTGGAGCTACAATGAAGCATGACTCTGTGCCTTATCCATTTCACCCCCATGGGGCAATTGGCTTGATGCGGACGGTTGAACTTTTGAAATAAAACGTTCCTCTGGAGATGCCCATCTTTCCATTGATCACAGAGAGGCTGCTGACAACTAGGTTACTAACGTCGAGATCCTGTAAATTACCTGCTCAGAGAAGTGCCAGGGATTTACTGCCTGCTAAGTGCATGTAAATGGGCAGCTATCTGCCACAGAGAACAGCTCTCACCAGAAGGGAATGCACTTCCACTGACCTCACTTACCATAACATGCCATTTTTCAGTACATTTTGTGAAAATCTTAGGCTGCTTTGAGAACTGCAGTGTATTGAGAAGACAGTTTTATTTCTGCAAATGTCCTGCTTCGAGGGAAGTTGCTCTATAGGAAAACCTACTTAAGCGTATAAGGGTATATCTATCTCGAAGTGTTTCTGCTTTGTTATTGAGAGTTGTCTCTTCCTAATGGAAAGCACGGTGCTTCTATCCTTGGAGTACTGGAGTATTGAAATCCTCTTCCAAGTCCCAAGAGGGAGAGGAAAAAATAGAAAATAGTTTGACCTACATTCACAAGAATAATTATTGACTTAACAAGTTCCAACCAGATTTTCAAATTAAACCTCAGCAAGAACAGACCCACTTCCCTAAAAAAAAGAAAAAAAGGAAAAAATTTAGTCTTATTGTATGTCAGATGTACATGTGTGCAGTGATCAGATGTAAAGGTATCCCTGGAATATGCATGTATGAATATTTGTGTGTGCTTGCACCTCTTTAGGAAGGAATTCTGTTTTGTCATACATTGTGTGGTACCTTGCAGTGTGGGTCTCTGCCCTTCGACTGGCAATTTCTGCACACCGAGCAGGAAGATGTGTGGCAGGATACATACAGGCTACAACCCTTCCTCAGAACCTACGGGATCAGTACTGGGAACACAACTGTGAACCATGAACAAAAACTGCCCGAAAAGGGCACGTTTAGCATTTCCCTCTTGTGGCCACGTGGAAGCCAGAAACCCAGCAGCTGTGAATTCACGAGTTTCAGGATTATACCTACAAACATCAGCACGGAGACACTTCCTGTCCCTGGGATTAACATCTCAGAAAGAAAGAGGAAAAGGCCTTCAAATATCAATACTTGAGACTGGAGTTAAAAAGACCTGCCGAGCCGTTACCTGCTACTAATGAACTGGAAAATAGCGCATCATCATTATATGATTCTGGCACATAATTCTGGATTCTTTCTGAACTCCAATGACAAGTATTTATTAAAAATTTCTGGCTTTTTCTGCATAATTATGAACAGTGTTAGTGTCTCCATCTATTGTAAGTCCTGGATTGTTTCTAGGATTTCTTTTCTCTAAATACAATTTTAAATACACCTTATTTTGCCCTTAAAACTGACAACCAGGAATTTCTGTCTTAAGTTGCCTTTTTTCGTTCTGTATTTCATGCACTTCATAAAACTAATTCATAATAATTGCTCTCAATCCCTCCATCTTGTCATTTCTATTTGTTACATATTGCTTTTTTTGTTCTAATTGCCGTCTTTGCACTGAGTCTGTGCCAGATGGACTCTCTTGAAGGAGAAATTATGGCTCTTTGGCAACTTAATGCGGTCTTTTTACAGACTCATCCATGTTAATTTGTGTCTTTCCATGTGAAATCCTTTGCTGTCAGTTTTGACTCTCAGTTTCCTTCATCTTTGGGAGATCAGTCCTGCAGCAGTACATCACATGGGGCTGTTACTGGCTGAGACAGTCCTCTGTTTGCCTGTACTGAATGTCACCAGGTCACAACCGTGGAGCATCCCTGCCTGAACATCCACTGGCAGTGACCTTGCCACCACCCTGTCACTTTGTTGATGGCTCCACGCCCTCGGGTACCGTCTCTCAGGCCTGCCAAATGAGGGGTAAACAAGCACGTAACCATATTTCTTCCCAAATCCTCCTGAACAGATGCTAATCTTTCCTCTCTCCCTGGCAAGCAGAGACTTCCAGCCCATGTCTCCACCTCTATCCCCATCCCCTCTGGCTGCCTGGGTCTGGGCTAAGGCTTTGTTGGGTTTGAACTTCCCTCCTGTGTCGCAGGAGGTGCTGGGTGGGCAGAGGGGAACCCCCAGGCACAGGCAAAGAGGCAGCAGAACTGCAGGGGCAACACCACGGAGCACCGAGTCCCTCACTCCGCTAATGTCATCTTTGGCCGTCTCCAGGTGCCAAAGCTCTGGGAGATACCTGTCCTGTCTGAGTTTTGGTGGAAGCAGAGGATTGCAGGAAGCTGAAGCCAGCTGTGGGCATTTCCTGGGCTTTGGTTTTGACTTCTGTATGCTTGATATCCAGGGTGAATGTCAGACAGACTCCCCTGTTTCCCCACTCCTCCCTTTCTCAGTTTCTTCCTCTTCCTTTATTCCCTGGAGGGGATCTGGGAGAATCCTGGGGTTTCTGCACCTCCTTTCCAAATCTGTTTTGGAGCACAAGACAAAGTGGTTCTCCTCTGACAGTCAGGAAGTGGCAGCTGGCATAAAAGACGATATTAGGGAAAGCAAACTGATGAAAAAGCAGATCTGTATAACATATCTGTATACATATATTTTATATGTATACTTTTATTTATTTTTTTATATATATATATATTCCCAAGTGATTTGGGAATAGCAGACACTACAATGGCTAGTGGAGACTGTAATAAGAGATGTATTGACAAGCCTGGAAGCCTGTCTCCTGCCATCAAGTGTTTGTTTTCAGGAACTAGAACACGTGGTATGAATTGGGCAGCGAGCGTTCAGCACGAAGCAGTCGGTATTTCAAAAATGCTTCCAGTCCACTGGGGTGAGACCATGCTCCAGGAACACAGCTCAGAGCCGGCAGCTTCTCAGTTATTAATTCCTTGGCAACTTTGCCCAAGAAACTTGATCTCTGTGTCCCAGTTTCCCCTGTCTGTATGAAGATAATAATCCCTCATCCACCTATAAAAGGATGTGGAGGGATTGATTAAGCAGCAGTCAATGCACAACACGTTCATTTTCAAGGCAGAGCCCGTTAACGAGAAGAGCTGTTCATGGGAGTTACTAATAAGTCTCAGAGCATCCCTCCTCCCCAGCACTAGCATTCCTTCCCTTCGTGTGGGGTCAGAGGTGGTGTTTTGACACTTCTGCTGTTTAACATGACATCTGGTAGAGAAAAAGTTGAAAATTGTAGCTAGTTGTACTTTTTGGAAATGTTTCTATCAGCCTGGCACAAGAATGGCAAATCATCTGCTCTATTTTCAGACATATCTATTTTGTTTGAGTTTATGAAATGTCCCCAAGGGACCAAAAACTATAGTGAGCCTTCCACTGTATTAATTTTTAAATTTTTAAACAACTCTTCCTCTGTTTTGAAACAACTCTTCCTTGCTCAAAGGGAAGACAACTTTAAAAAAAAAAAAATCTTTGTAACTTTTCTGAATATTTGGGAGAGGTCAGACAAGCCAGAGTTCAAAGGGCTGGAGATCAGCCCCTCATGACACCAGTGGCTTTGGAGTTATGCATGTAAATGATTATTGCTTCTTCCAAAACCCTTCCCTTCAGGCTGACAGAAAGGAGACACTTCATAGCTCTGTGGTTAGAATAAAGAGTTCATACATGCATGATAGGCAGACAGAGGGTATTATTCAGAGCTGTAAGAATTAGTAGCTTACAGTCTGATATTGAACAGTGTGCAAAGGACTGGCATTAATTGGAACTATCCAGCAGAGATGTGGACATAATTATTTAAAGGACTAACTCTCAACAGATGGACTTGGTCATGGCAAATGCATAGTGGAACTATCTAAAGAGGAAAAATGCAAATGCCCTATAAGGGAATTATTATTTTGAAGGATGCAGGCAGTCTTTGGCTATTAGGTGGCAGATGATTCTGTCCAGCCACGGAGAGCCTAAAGGTAGTATCTTTAACATTTTTCTTCAAAAATCTGCTCACCTTGCCCTCACAAGCCTAAGAGAACCAGCAAAGGGTCTGGATTGACTGTAAGAACATCAGCGTGATGGTGATGATGGGTGCTGTGAATGCAAGCCGTGGGATGGTGACTTCCCTTGAGATTCCTCGTGAGGCAGCTTGTGGGGCGCTGAAATACAGTGGCACGAGGGACATGACAAGCTCACATCTGAGACAGGTGGTGAGGCAGACACAACGGAGAACCTGGGAATTTGCATAATGGTCCTCCTGTTCTTGATAGCCATGTGATCATATGGCATCAGCCTAAAGATACTCCCCCTCGCCATCAGATCAGACATCTTAGATGCAGTGGGATGGGGAAACTGCTGGCAGGGGGGAGAGAAACAGCAGAGACAGCTAGACAATCTCAGATGGAGGTGCTTCAGGGAAAGGTGGTACTTCACCTTTTCCCAACCAGGAGTTCCAGTTCCTGAGCAGATGGCTCTGCTAGATCCCTCTATGTTCTCAGTATTCATAAACAGACTGAGGAAATTGCAATTTTACCGCAAAAGCTTTTCATCAGCAGCTGAAGTCCTGTGGCTAACAACAAAATGGAAGGACAGTTTTATAACCAAGAATATCTTCCTTTCTTTATTAAGCTGCTGATCCTTAAGCACATGCATAATTTTGGTTGCATCTAGTTCATATCCTATCATAACTTTTAGTGTGGATTGCTGGATCTCCTCTTTAAAATAGGATGCTCTTGGATGGACATTACTCCATGCTGGAGACATGGAGACATTACTCCCTGCCTGCTGGGCAGACCATGGGCTTCAGGTTGGTCTCAGCCCTCTGAACACGTGGGATCCTGCATGTTTTAGTGTGCAGAGTGAATTTGGTCGCTCCCCGAGGGACGGATCTTCGTGTGTGAGTGGGGAAGAAGACAGAGCAGAGAGCAAGGAATCAAACAGAGTACACCAAACCTAACCTTAGCAGGGGTCCTCCTTCATCTCACCAGCACTTCTTTAGTGCCTGTTGTTGTAACACCCAAACAAGTCTCAGCAGGGAGGAAAATACTGATGATGTTGAGTGTTGAGAGAGCCTGAGTGTATGAGATGGAGAAGCAGCACTGCCTAAAGGTTAGAGCCAGCAACTGGGAGACAAGCCTGGTTTCACTGCTGTTTATGCTGTAACATAAGTCACTTGATTTCTTCAGAACAGCCTCCCACTTCCTGTGAGCCAAGTGTTCTTCCTTCCAACCCACTTGCTGCTATATATAATCTCAGCACTGTCTACCTTTTTTGCAGTTCAATCTGGGAGTCATGCTTCTCAGAAATCATGAGATGGCATGCAAGATCATGCAGGTTCTTGGAAGAGCATAGTTTGGATGCCTGCTCTTGGCTGCTTGCTTTCTGATCCTTTATAGGTCACAGGGTCACTTTGTAAGGTTTATGTCTGTTGGCAGGAAAGCAAAATGGTAAAGTGCTGTAAACAAGAAGCCTGGCTCACAAAAATAACATTTGGCCTCTGTATGTCAAATACATAATTGGGAAAATCAGTTTATCTGTCTCCTTGTTCAAGCAAGCTAAGCAAATTTGCCTTCTGCCATCTGCTTCCTCCCTACTTTCAGTGAAGAGTTAACCTACCAAATAGTCAACATGAGGCAAAATCACAGATAAATCTGACTGTACGCTATTGGGAAAAGAACGGTTTGTAGCAGCAGCCTCCTCATCTGTTATGTAATAGTAAAGTTAATTTCTCCAGAAGTTTAGTCTAGAACAGAGATCTGTCATCAGGTATAAACTCTGCTTATTGATCACTGCAGGGATTGCAGCCACTTCTGGAATGGAACCAGGCAGCTCTTCAACACCACACACCAGTGAAGGACAGCCGCTCCCTCTCCTTAGCACACTGATGGGTGACTGGGACTCAGGGAACCAGAGCAGCTAGCTGATTTGTCATATTTCCTGGAACACCAATCCTTTGCTTCCCAGGACAGGAACTAAAGACATAATCAGCTGGAACAGGAAGAGGACGTGAGGTGAACCAGACTCAGCAGCTTGCTCCATGACACAACGCTTCCATGTGCACCTTGGAATCACAATGACTTTTGTGGACACCCAGATTAATTACAAACAGCCTCTGATTTGCTCTCAACTATTGCTGGTGTATCTTTCCCATGAAAGATATCTCTAGCGTTACTCCTACCTGTATCTACCGACCTGTCCATCTTTTTCTGTTGGCCTCCGTTACACTGTATCTGACCCTTTGCACTTTTCATACAAAAATCATATTTTCTTATTATCCATCTTTTTAACCAAAGACAGCATTTTCTTCTGGTGTGTACAAGTAATTCTACAATGTTTGCTGACTAGAATCTGCTTCACAGAACCAAAGAATCCATCACAGCAGATCGAGGTAGCTGTCACTACTACTAGTAGAGTGCATTACTACTAAAAAAAAGTGGCAAAGAATGTGAAAATGTAGACAAACCAGTATAATTCCTAGTACGATTTCAGCATACGATGTTGTATTTATCTAGGATTTTTGTACGAATTATGTGATTAAATGTTGACTTTTTTATGATTAAAAAGATAGAAAAGATTGCTTTTTATTGTGGGGAAACTGAACTTTAGAGCTGGGGAATGTCTTACTTGGAATCATCAGCAAAGCTAAGGCAGAAGGAGCACCACGCGTGACCATTGTGACCATTCATAAATATGGTCACAAGCTCACACTGATAGGATTAGACTTGAACTCTTCTAAAAGAACCAAATGAACTCTAGCGCGCCAAACAGACTGGAGAGCAAGGGCCAGAGTCTCCCACACTTCAGCAAATGGGAGCATCTGCTGCATGGAACAGAGTTGATAATGCCTTGTTATACAAAATGTGGGTGATAGCTCAAATGGATGCATTTAAAAATATAAAAAAATACATGTATCATATCTCAATGATTTTCCTCTGACAATCCAGTCACCCTTATAGTGACTCAAAATTTTCTGCTGTTGTAGCTTTCCTCAGACACTCAGACAGCTTGTGACCTTGTTTATTCTTTAGTGTTAGAAACATCACTGTCTGTATTTTAAGATGCCTTAAAAACAACTTCCCCTTTTACACTGCCTTCTATACAGTTTTCCGTCCTTTTCTTACTGCTTAGCAGTTTAGAAATGTTTCCATTACAAAGAAAAACCACCTGCCTTAAATCACAATATTCACGAATTCAGAGGCAAAAAAGAAGATACTTGGTCACATGAAGCTCTCATCATACAGAAATCCTTGTCATTTCAGCTGAACCTTAATAAATATCTGCCTCCTAAAGTTTCTGTTCAGTGGAGTGTGTGAAATAGCACAGGAACAGGTTTGTGCTCATGCGGTCGGCATGCGGCGTCAAGGCCAGCTCTAGGAAATGCAGTACCTTGTGCAGGGCAGTACGAGGTGCAAGGCAGCAGGCCCCTGCATTTCACGGCTACCAGTTCTGCTTCCTCGGAAGCCCACCCTGAACTGGTTTCCAGGGGTAAGCTTGGCTCCGGCCTCCCAAGCTGCAGGGTAGGTGTAACAGCGGCCCCACTCTGCTGGTTTCAACCCCCTCTGGCTCAGCTGGTGAAGGTGGCTGTTGTGACCTACAGTCCACCGGTGGGCTCGTTCCTGATCCAGCTTTCACAGGGCTACCCGGAGTCTTGGGTCCCCTTCAAGGGCAGAGGTAGCATGCACCAAAAGTCTGAGCTGTTGCCTTGAAACATTCTGCAATGCAATGGGATGACAACTGCAGAAAGTGATACGAGCACCAGCTGACCTGTCAAGATGGTGAGTTTGGCTCCTTTCGATAATACAGGGATAATGCAGGCCTCTCAGATGTCTTCCGTCCCCGTGTAAGAAACCCCCAATATCCACTGGCCATCTGTCACAAAGCTACAGGATGGAAGCGAAGCACCAGTGCAGGGCTATAAAGCGGAAGTGATCCAGGTCCGGCTGCGTGGGAAGTATGAACGGGACATCTCACGGGCTTAGGCCCCAAGACTGGGGCAGTCCTGAGCTATGAAATAACAGGATCAGAGTTACCCTGCAATACAAAAGTGCAATTCAGTGACCAGGAGGAGCAGAGGCAGGGAAGATAGGGACTGTTTAAGCCAGAACTGTTGTTCAAATGCTGACTTTGCCAGTTCCTGAGTGCATGACTTGGGATGAATCACCTCACTCTGTGCCATTTAGCCCTACGCAAAGGGCAGGCATGAGATCTCTGCTCTCAAAATAGGAAGATGCTGCTCCGCCCTTGTGATTCACTGCAGGTGATCTGTATCTTCATATGCTCAATGACAGTCATTCCCGCATAAAGGAAGTTGATGCTTATACACTGGAACAGCTACGGGACAGGAGGGGGCACTTTATTCATTAAGCAATGGTAAAAGTGATTGTGAGGAAGTATTACCTGGCACAAAACAGTCCCAAAGAACTTTCATTTAAAGAGAAAATAAAAACTAGAGGTGCCAATTTAGATCAAGAGAGTAGAAGGGAGACTCTTCAAATTGGAACAGACCAGGTGCTTGCTACAGGGTAGAGCAATGAGGGTGCCAGAGAGAAGGGAACTGGATAAGAAGGATTGTGAACATATTTACAGCCATCTGGCACCCTCTAATTATCCAAATGACGAGGCTGCCTGAGTGCTCACCAAAATGCGGAGAGTGAGGGAAGGAAGGAGTTTGTTTGGGCAGAGGATCTTGAGTGCTTCATGCTTTCAACGTATGTTTTTTGGAAATGTTTTATATCACTTACAAGATTATTTATATTACTGGAGATGTAGGAAAATGATACCAGAAGGAAATGGAAGGGCTACTCCTTCTGGAGTTTTCCTTCCAGGTTCCTAAAAATCAAGTCATAGGAAAGAAAAGACACGGTTTCTTGGGAGGCAGCATCAGGGATCAGGAATGCATCAGGAAAGCTGGATTCCTTCTCATCTATGCCACTGATACGTTGTCAGTATTATCTGAAGTCTTGCAGTTTTTCGTGGGAAATCTGCGGCAGCTGGGATCATGTTATTTAGGAAAAAAATCCCAGGTTCTAGAACTACAGAGTAAACATTTTAAAACAAGGTCATGGTGCTTACTCAAAAAATAAGAAGGAAAGTTAAAGTTAATGTTTTCAAACACCAGTATTATGCTTTTATTGGCCTTATTTATGATTTTTTAATGTCTGGATTCATCAGCATTACAGTTGTGTTATCTTTAAATTACTTTGTTTTGTTGTGCATTCTTTCTTGAATCAGTTTTGACTTGTTTTCTTGGTTTTATCACTGTCCAGCTGTAAGGACGTGAATAAGAGCTTTCAGCTCCTTCTTTAGAATGACACTAACCTTTCTTTCCTACCTGTTGAGAGTTTTAATTTTAGTGCTCTGCAGAAACGCAAGCAGCAGTACAATTCTTGCATTGCAATTATAGTAAATGTATATCCCTTCACTTGACAGGACTGAACAATAAAACCCAATCGTTTAATATGAAATCTTGGGTGTGTTTTTCTCTCCTTTTTGATCTGGGAGATACCATAGTGTCAAATACTGTGGTGTGATATTTTTAAAGGTTGGATAATTTTATGACCACTAATAACATCTGCTGTTATGCCTTTTAAGAGAAGGGTAATCAAATTTCATGCTTCAGGGTATCAACTGATCACAGCAAGTGTCAAAATTGGCTCTGTATTTCATTCTTCCGTCAGGAGCTACTGGGCTGACTGATCTCATTCAATTGGGAACTAGACTTTAGTGACAAATTATTTGTCTTAACATGGTAAAAAGCAAGGTGCTGGATTTAAAATTTTATATTTGCCATTGCTCACATATCATGAAACTTTCCATGGTACCTAGTGTAAGAACTGACATAAAAACACCGTGTTCTGTCAGATTCAGACCACTGATTCCTTGCATTTTCTATCTTTAATTTCTTCCTATACTTAACAAAAAAGCTTTTCACTTTTCTGCCAACATGCTCTTAATATTACTAGTGAGCCATAACTTCTATAGAGCATTTATAGCGCACAGTGTACTCCTTGTCTTTATATCTGTTTGTGCTGGATTTCTCATTTTAAAATCCATTTGCATAGTTTCAATAAGTTCTTGGGTGTTCCTCCCTTTCTGTTACAGTTCCTTTCTTGCCTTCTGGCAAGTTTGCCTTCTCTTTTTTTTGGTCATTTATGGGATGCTGTCAGAAATGCTGAGCCAAAGCATTTCCATTTCCTCAATTTCGACTTGTTCTTTTTGATTCATTTTAAAAAAATAAAAATCCTTTTCATTTTTCATTCGATATGATTAATTCTTTGTTCATTCTATCTTGGTGTCCGAGCAGTAGGTTTTGGTATCATCTTTCAAACTTCGTTCGATGAAGTGACCGAGTGCAGAGTAACATTGCTGTGGTCCAACTGCCTGTTAGAGTGCCGCAGGCAAAGTTATTTCGGGCTAAAATCTTGCTCAGTCTGAAGCCCGTCCTTTGCCTTCTGGGGAAGTTATATGCGTGTAATTTAGCATGGAAAACTGCCACCAACCTGATTTCACTCTGCCCTCCCTGCATGAATTTTATTGGAAGGTGAATGAAAAGTTGTCTTGCTCTGCCCTCTTATGATGGTATCATACTTCCAGCTGCTTTTTATTAGGTATGTCCTGTCTGCATCTCCGAGACAGGCTTTTAAGTTAAAATATATGATAGTTATACAGTTCCTAAGACCTAAGTGACTATACTTAACAGTATTGATTTTAAGTATTGAGATATGCATTTTTGTATTGCTCAGTTTTTTTATTCTCTAGACAGGATGGCCTAGCACCCTGTCCAGCCGAACCTTAAAACTGTCCAATTCTGGGGAATCCACCACTTCCCTGGGGAGATTATTCCAGTGGCTGGTTGTTCTCACTGTGAAAAAATTTCCTCTTGTGCCCAACTGGAATCTCCCCAGGAGTAACTTGTACCCATTACCCCTCTCTTTTCCATGTGACTCCTTGTAAAAAGCGAGTCTCTATCTTCTTTGTAGCCACCCTTTAAATACTGGAACGTGCTGATAAGCTCTCACTGAAGCCTTCTATTCTCACGGCTGAACAAACCCGGTTCTCTCAGCCCTTCCTCCTACGGCAGCTTCCCTGGCCTTGGATCATCTTGGTGGCCCTGCTCTGGACCCCCTCCAACCCGTCCACATTTTTTTTGTGTAGTGGGGGCCAAAACTGAACACCATATTCCGGAGTGGGATAATGACTTCTTTATCTCTGCGGGTGATGCCCTTGTTGATGCAACCCAGCATCAACTGAATGTCATGTCCAGTACATACATTCCTCAGTTCCAAAAGCTGGTGTAAAAAAGGGTGGTCCCTGATGTTATTTAGAGTTCATATACTCATCAGAGAGATTGCAGGAGACAGTGATGATATTGTAGTACTGTGCTAACATCCCAAGGTGGTCCATTTTTCATTGTCTTTTCACAGAAAACCAGAATACATGCAGTCAATCCATTGTGTAAAAACATCAGGGGCCAAAGGAAATGGTCGCAGCATGACTCCAGGCCTGGAATCTTATTATGAAAATGCCTAACTATATTAACTGAAATGGAAAGCCTATTCACATGGGACACCAAAGGGTGTATATGAACGCGTGTGGCAATCCTTGTGTTGCAATTGTCACTTCCAATCACTGTTTTTAACCTATAATTTTCCTGTTTATCTCAACTTAGCAGTCAGTAAATATCTGAACCCCACTCCAGCATTTCCACGTGTTTTCTAGGGCTCCCCTATCAGATATGCTGAAATACTGAGGGGATGCTGGGTGCCAGTGTCCATTTAAAATGTCTGCAGTATACTTGTTGGTCTGCGCTGAACCCTTTATCTGTTATTCCCAAAATGAAATAACCCACATACCATCAAAAAACATGCTTACAGAGTTGGAAGAGTTTTCCTCATCAGCTTATGCTTTCCTCTCCCCTTCTTGTTTTTCGATCTGTCTTTTGCACTTCCTAGGCCCAGCTCAGTGACAGCCTCTCTTGTTGGTATAGGGAACCTTGATTTTGTGAATATCCTAATAATGATGGTGGAAATACACAAAAAGAACAATCCCAGGCCTGTGAACAGGTGATTTTTCTATTTTTCATTAAGCATGCTTTCTTTAAAACATTTGCTTTTAATGTAAGTTTGAAAGTCACCTGTTCACAGATGTGAACATACTTTGTGTCTTGTGTGGGGTCAAAACACAGCTGCTTCCTGAGGCTGGACCAAAGTGAGCAGCAGCCACCTCAAATTGCATTTCCTCAAACTGCCCAGAAGCAGGGAGAACAGGAAAGTGCTTTTACAAAAGAGACTATACTCTCCGGAGCTCCTCCGGCCAGAAACAATCGTTCTTAACTGGCTGGAAAGCATTCAGTAAATGTCACATTCCGAAATAATATCAAATTGACAGCAGTGCCTCAAAATCCAGAACCAGTTTTACTGAGTGATAAATGCTGCAATGTGCCAAACTTTGCTTCTGCTGTTGAACCCCCAGGAAAGACACTTGGATATAATGAAGATATGCAGCAGAGTGAAATAGCGGCATCGGGGGGTAAGTGAGAAGCAGGGATGTCATTGATGGTGTGGCAGTTCTCAGTTACGTTTGTTTCATCCTTGACACTGTCCAGGGTAATACACCTGTCCACATTTGTCCAGTGCTATCGTGCACTTCAAAGGCCTTGTGTAATTAAAAACACTTATTACATCTATCTAATAACTTTAATTATCAAAACTATTCCATAGAAAGTAAGCCCAAATATACTAAGACTTTAGGATTTCAAATTTCTAGCAGTGTAGCCATCCTTAAATAAGGATGGTTCCAACAAAACTATGCAGAAGCCTGTATGATTCTGTCAGAATGCCTTTTGCCTCTTGTGCATTTAAAAAGGCCCTGGAATCATCCTTTCCTTTAAAGCTTAAAGGGGTTTGATGGACGTGTTTCTGAAATGGTAGTGAAAATCATCCTACATTCACATGACTCCAGGTTCTGCGATTTTAAGATGTATTTGTACAATATTCATAACACAACTGTGAAAGCTGGCAACTCTCATTTTGATATGCCACTTTCCCAAAAGCCCACAGAAAACAGATGGACTTTGCAACATGCCTGGAAAATTAATTAAATCTGGACGCTGGTGGACAAAGGAGAAAGGAAGAGCCAGATTCAAGGACATCTCCTGAAAAATGTTTCTTCCTGTACACAATGGACGCGGGGCTGAACATCTCCAGAGTGTGTTTGCTGCTCTTAAAGCGAATGAAAATGTGTTTGTTTACGGTCACGGACTGTGGAGAGAACTGTTGGCACTGCTGGATTCATGCTAAATACAGTCTTGAACTTGAAGGAACTGGCATATTTGTGAGCCTCAACTTTACATTAACGGAAGTTTTGCAGCTGTTGACTACAACTGCAGCCATTGCTGATTGTTTACACACACATGTTTTTGCATCCCCAGGAAACATGAAAGCCACAAGAGAAGAGGGGAGGAGGAGGAGAGGGGTGACAGAGGGTTTGAGAGATGGAGCAGGATTCTACAAGCAGTCACCACATCCCCTGAACTGAACCCTTTTTGACCCAGTTGTTGGGATTCTGTTTGCACACTCCTTCGTTGGACTAACACTTCGTTATTCTTGTCCTTGTACAAATGACACTGTCTTGGGGTCAGGACTGCGTGGGAAAGCAAGTCAATTCAATGACAACGCAGGAGAAAAGAGAACAAACTAGCTATGGCCTGCAGCCATACAACCCCAAACTGGGATTTCATTAGTTTATGAAATAACCATCATAAATCCTGACTGGGAGGAGAATAAGAAGCTGCCAAGAAACTCCCAGGTATTACAGGAAATAGTGTTGACACTCAAAACCCCCAGCTACCTAGAAAGACAGATTGATAACTCAGCATGTGGCACTTCTCAGCAGAGGCCAACAATTAACCTTATCACTTTAGTTGTGTTAGAGATCAGTACATACAACTCGTTAGAACATGATCAATTTACCTTTCCATAAAAATTCTCATTATTGCATTCGGTTACTGTTCAGCATCTAGTCCAGCATCCTGCTTCCAGAATCAGTTATTGCTTAATGCTCCAAAGTAACACACAGCTCACGAAATGCATTATTTTTTGTAATGCCATTCACAGACGCAGGAGAGGAGAAATACCTCCCCAGAAACCAGCAGTCCCTAAGCATAAGATTTGATTATCTTATTTTAGCATGCGCATTATGGCCCAGATTTTGAGCTGCAGCTGTGTTGTGCCATGGGGACTGGCTCCTGTCTAATTTAGAGCAATGGCAGATTAGGAATTGCTGCAATTACTATGGTACAATGTTGCTCCAGCCACAGCTCCATTTTCCCAGTAATTAGCCCCTGCACCAGAAAGCATAGAAGGAAGAAGATGGGAAAGTGGCTGTACATCTCCTGGGGAGACTCCGTGGCAGGTAGAAATACACCAGTGACGGAATCTGTTGAGAGTACAGCTGCTTTATGTAATTAGAGAAACATAAAGCAGTTAGCTAGAAGACCAGGTCCTCCATTGCAACCTACAGAGGTTACTCTGGCCCAAAGGATGTAATTAATTACTATTATTGCTTGTATATTTAGGAAATCATCCTCTATATTTAGTAAATGTAAGAGGAGGGTTGGCCAGAAAACACGGTAAGGACGATTGTCCTTCATGGATGATAGTAAGATACATCATGATAAACAAACTTTAAACAAACTGTGATAAGCCCAGAATATTTTGGTTTGGAAAACAACCCCCCAAACCCAAGAATCTTGGGTACTAGACCAATGCCCACAAGACCAGGTCTATTCTTCTCTGGTTATGTAAGACCAGGAAACAAAGCGGGGCTGGGGGCAAAGGAAATGAAAACAAGCGAAAGCCTTGGAAACAAAAGTACCACTATGAAGCTTTTGGACTAGTAAAAGAAAATCCTGTTTGTAGAAGATTTACTACGAACTCGAAAGATACCTGTGGAAAAAGTATTCGATTTTGCTGCATTTACTATCACTTCAGTGACAGAGTGTGTGCTCAGTAGGCGGGTTACCGAAGAATTTATAGGCAGGACAACCCCAGCCTTGTACTAATCCAAAAGGGGGTTTTTGTCATCAAGTGCATCTGGGAATTTTATGGGGTCCCCTTTAATACAGAAGGACTGTGCTACAAATAAAGGATCCCTAAACCATTAACACAGGAGTAATGACCTGCATTATGCCAAGAAGATTTTTTTGTCCTTTCAAGGGCAAGTTAAATTAAAAAACAGTGCAATAATTACAGTGTTTTGTAGGGTTGTGGGGTTATTTTCTTCTTAGGCTATGAAGTACAGAGGTTAAATGATATATAATATGGTCACCTTAAATGTTTTATGAGAACAGAAAGGGCAATACTGTTTCCTTTTCCCTCTCAGGGAAGCTGAATTTTCTCTGTCTAAGAAGCAAATTCTGATGCAGCATTATATTTTTACTAGACTATCAAGAATATACTCCCCAAAATGTTGTGCCAGTGGCCTCAGTAGTGTGCAAGTCCTAAACATGACAGACCAGCAACTTAATCTTTTGGACAGTTCATTTAGAAGAGCGAATGTAGAAGAGAAGGCAAACTTACTTTTTTTTTTCCCCCCAAGAAATTTGGAGTACTAATTTCACAAAGCGAATGCATACCAGACAATGTAGTACAAGCTCCTCCAGGCTGTTAGATGAATAAGGTCTTTCAGGCACTGCACACTGCCTCGCTTGTTCCCTAAAGTACCGCTTTCTGGTAGCTAACCTCTCAGCTGGCAAGAGCAGAGGACACTGGACCAAGTGCCATTTGTCTGCCAGCTTAAAAAAAAAAGTAGAACTCCCCCTTACAGCTGTTCCCTCTGCACCTCCTATTACACACTTTTATGGCATCTGACACTATAGATGAAGACACATGATAGTCTTTAAAATTAAGAATTCCAAGTTTAATGAGCTCAGCTGTCAGAATCCTGCTGAAAGTCTACTCTGACCAGCTCAGAGTTCTCAGACTCTATCACACCTCACTTGCACACTCTGAAAATCCTAACGTGCTAGGTCAGTCCATAACTTCTCATCCCGAACAAATGCTCCTGAAGTGAATCAGGAAGCAATAAATATTTTTAGAAGGCAGCCTTCTCTCATAGTTCCCTAATGAAGGGGAAGATAATTACCTACTATTTATAACTCCTGAATGTTGTAAAGACAGGGGTTATAGATGAAGCATTGTGGAAACTATGTATATTTTACCATGTGAAACCAAATAATTTTTTGTATCACCTTGAGCTCCTCATTACAGACAAAGGCACATGCTACTTATTTTGCTGCATTTTCATCCTTGCAATTCCGAGTTTTATGAAATGAATGCAGCTGATGAGTCCAGAACCTTCCAAAATATGGCATTTTAAAGAGTTACTTTGACTCCTTCACAGTTAGAAGATAGTTCAAAGATAACTGGTCTCTGATTCTCTCCCCTAGCGACCACAAAGCTCGTTACTGGTCGGACTGTCGTGCAGACGGTGCCCTCTAGTGCTCATTCTTCCTAAAACAGGGGGCAGATCCCGCCTATGGTGCCTGGAGCATCAAGTCTACAGGCAGAATCAGTAATACATGGTTAAAGAATAACCAACAGGAGATTTGCATGGAACTGCAATTTTTTTTCTAACAATTTTCCCTTCCTTTTTCCTCCATCTCCCTCCATATTCCTGAGTGCCAAAGGAGATAATAATACTGGTATTGCAATAGCAGGTAGGTGCCCTGTGGCCTGTACAGCACTGTGCTTGCACGCATGAACAAAAAAAAATAATATTTAAGAACAGCAAACCCACAAAATGACAGGAGGATCAAAGTCAGCAGCCTAAGTGGCTGAGTGCCAGGCCCGGCAGCCCACCACCATTCCAAGCACCTGCCAGATGAGGTCACTCCATAACAAGAGAAAGGAGATTCTCCCATCATGCCTTCCCTTGCACTGTCACAGAATAAGAGAGACATTTCCCGATATAGTTTCAAGTGTCTCATGACAAAACCAAAATTTTAGTTCTGCCCTTGCAAAGCACTGCACCGCTATGTATTTTTTGACAGACGTTATTTCCCCTAGAGCATGATGCAGTGCATTCATAAGTGACACTTACAAGGGATCAGTACTGGGTATGACTGCATCTGAGCTGGGAATTTACAATGTACAACTCTTCGTCTTGTTTCTAGCGATTCTAACTTTGTCGGTTTTATTGCTGCTTTCTATCACTGGAACCATGCAAGACAACTGGAGCTGCTGTTGGTCTTTGCAAGTCCACGCAAGCTTTGCATTTACTTACTCCAGCCAGAACAGAACTGCCTGGCTCTGGGCACTGCTGCCCTTGCACTCGCTGATTTGCCAGTGGTTTTTGCGGAGAGGCTAATAGTCATCACAAAGAGATGGGGAAACAAAGCAAAAATTCTGTAGCTGAGTGATTGTACCTTGTGTGCTGAGTTCCTTTTTTTTTCTTTGTAATTACGCCGTATTGGAAACATCTAAGAGACGGCAGGTTTTGCATACATTTTAAACTGTCTTCTAAATAATAAATCCAGATACATATAATTGCCTGTAAAGGCAAATTGAGTTTAAATTGCTGTATCTGCTTTCACTTTCTTAATTATGTCACTTTCCTTAATTATGCTTAGCTGTTTCTGAATTATTGTGATTAATTCAGATTATCTGTGAGTAATTCCATTGCCTCAACTTTAAGCGTGTGGCCAACACTTATAGAGATCAAAGATAAATAACGAAGAGTACTATTGGTCCAAATACTACCAACCACTGAGTAATTTCCAACATTTAGGAGCAGATTCAGCAAACGACTTAAGTGGGTTCTTAGTACTTCAGAACAGAGTACTAAGTCCATTCCTATTCGATGAGTATTAACTATACATATAAGCACATGCCTGTGTCACAAGGACTTCCCGGTGCAGCTTCTTCCTCACAGTACATAAAGAGAACTTGCCTTGCACTCTAATTCTCCCTCATCTCTTCCCTCTTTCTAACCTACATCTTACCCTTCTACACAGCAAACAATATTTGCGCTAACCTTGCATACAGAGCTGATGATTGATTCCTACTGAAAGTACATTTTCTATACCATTAGAAATTCAGGCGTACTAGAGAAAGGAAAAAGAGACTTATTTGGGGAATTTGCAAAAGTTCCAACTGAAGCACTTCAAAAAGACTTGCAGTAAAGGACACACAGCAAGCATTTCCAAATTTAAACGTTGTTCTCAGTGGGCGTTTCATATTACTATCTTCTTCATGATTCCTCACTTTGTTCTAGGAAATATTTGTGCTTTTCAATAGTATGATGTTCCTGGAATCTTCTTTGTAGTGAAAATGCTTAACCTTAATGTAGGAATTATGCAGAAATTTAAGCCTACAGCTATTCAGAAATTCAGAGCAGAGATACATTAGTATTCTTCCTCCTTCCATCCCTCCTCATTCTTACAAAGGTACAACTCGTCTGTTCAGACCTCTGATTTGAATAAGGAGTAACTCTAGATGTCTCTGTAAAAAAAAAAGAGGCTCTCCCAGGGAAAGCATCTCTTATTAATTTGTGTAACATGTTAATGTAAGAGATTTCACTAACAACCAACCTTACTACCCCTGGCAATATACATCAGTTGAGATGGAAATACCCCTCATTATATCATAAGATAAAACATTTTAATTTCAAGAAGTCTGTGCTTCAAAGAAAGCAAGCCCCAAACACATGCATTTATCTTTAACACCAAAAGCTTTAGATATTTCAAGAGGTACAATCTAAGCGTTCAGAGCTATATTAACTTCAGCAGGAGTACTGGATGGATGTACACAGGAGGTGTGATTACACCCAATATTTGGCATGAAAAAGTCATAGCTTGATTACGTATGGAAAAGAGTTACAGACATGGACCATCCTGGGTGGGCCAGACCACAAAACAGACCCCGTTCTTACACTGGTGAGGAAATTTCACTCTTTTGTTCTCATTACTGGCGTGTGTTTATTTTCCAGCCAGAAAGCCATATAAAGGTTACAGAGCTATAAAGGAGATCAAAGGTATGTCTGTTAAAGAATTAAATGGAGCCATAAGACCTAGGACCTTTTTAAGAACATAGTCTTACAACGACTCTAAATGGGTTTTTGTTCAGTTTAGGCAAGTAACTTCAACTATTATAAAATTTATTGTTAATAAGCCCATAATGATGAATGCAGAGAAGGATGAAAATATATATATACATGTGAAAATTAACTGTAAAAGTCAGTAAACAAAACTGTGTTTCAGTAATACTTAAAGTACATTAAACACTAAGAAAGTTCAAATATTTGACTTTAATGGCGTGTAACTTGATGTCGCTTGGATGAACAACATTAGCTGGCTGAATACTGATTCTTAATAAACAAACTAATGATTAAGTTTCCTGGAAATTAAACAGTAAGCTTCCTTTTCTTCTCTGACAGAGGCTGAAATGGAGATGAAGGTATCTTTGTAAAGCCTAACTTTTTTCCCTGCAAGTTTGAAGAATGAGAATTTCTTTCAACTTAATGTTTTTAGATTATTGTAATTCATGTGTAATAAAAAATTTAAATTCTTAAGTTTTAAAATACATCCAGGGTACTTTTTAACTTACTCAATCCTCATGTTCTCACCCTCACTGATACTTTGTAATGAGTTGATAGCTAATAAGTATGCTACGTATGACTTGATATGTAATGAGTATGCTACCTATTGAGCGTGTGTGATGTGCAGACATGCATTTTTATTAAACAGAAGGCATTTTTTTATTTTTAGAAGCAAAAGGTTTAGCTGGTTTTGTGGCATTTTTAAATACCACATTGTTCTTACAACTTCTTGCACAAAATAAGGCATGAATTACTTGAATTTCCAAGTCTGATCCTACTATTTGTGTAGATCCTTTCACAGTGATAGCGATGGATTGAAGAAAATATTCTTGTTAGTTTTGAGAAACACGAATTATCAGTCATTCATTTCAGTACTAATAATAGTTTTTTGCTGTAATGTGGGATCTTATTAGTAACAAATGGCAGCGTAGAAGAAATACCTCACTGTAGTTTTAAGCAGAAAAACAGCTATGAGTCATCACTGTGGCAAAGCTGGGAGAACAAACTGGGATTCTAAAACGTCTAGGAAAGACACTTGCTGCAAAGACATGATAATATCAATATGATTTTAGCCAGAAGCTCCCTTCCAATCTTAGGTGCCTAATTAAACATTATTTCTGTATGTCCCCAATATTCCCATGAAAGACAGATTCCCAAGGGTGAAGGACATGAAAAAAATTGTTCCATTTTCTTTGTATCCCCCATGTCCTTAACTATTCTTTCCCTCAAGATTTGCCCTAAAGCCCTTACATGAGTGTATCAGAGGAAACATACATCACACAAGTTTATCATAAAGTTACTATGCAGCTTTAAACAAATATACAGATATTATTAAATTTGTCAACCAATACTGGCATAACCAACAGAATCTATCATTCTTGAAAAAAAAAAAACAAACAGAGATTTTCAGTTTATCTTAAAGAAGTTCCCAAAAAGCATGAGCTCCCACACATTTTTGACGCTCCTCTACCAGAAGAGACCAAGGGGTCTGACCCTCTTGGGTGGGAACGCTTCCAGTTATGAGTGACCTTCCTAAGCCTACTGCATGCCACAGAGCCTTCTCGCCGTTTCACAGGCTTATTACCTCAATTTATATCTGAGCCCACGCTAGCTTTCCCAGCTCACCTTTGCAGGGGAAACACGGGCCAGAATTTCATCCCTTGGGCTTGTTCCACATTGCGGAACGACTGCTCTTCATTCTGCGTTTGGTAACTGCATTTAACTGTGTATTATCTTACCTTCAGAGGTGACTGTCTTCTGCACATTACAGTGATGCTTTGAGCTCTCTAAGGGTCTCAGACATCATCACGCTAAGTTCTTTACTGCTCTGGAGGTTACATGATGCCACAGTTCCCCTGCCAAAATAAGTTACTATTAAAACAACACTGTCATGAGGCTCTACTTAAAATATAAAAAAAAAATAAAAACAAACAAACAAAAAAAACAACAAACCCTCAACTAATATTTTGAGATAAGTTCTTTTTTTGTCAATTATTTGGTAGAACCATTTTGTAAAAAGCATATGAATATTTTATGTTTTCCTGTAGTCTGTGCTCCTTATCATGCTTTAATAAAAAACACAGTATCAAGCAAACATAGAAATACTAGCACAACAGAATTTTACTTTGAAATACCATGGTGAAAATCAACAATAAAAATCTCTTAATATACAAAGCAGCCACTTGCGAAGACTACCAAGTGAGGACAGTCTCTCCAGACGGCCTTTATAGCCGATGGAAAGAGAGAGGCTCTCCCAGGAAGTGGCTGGCGGCAGCTACATGAAACGCTGCTGTCTGGGGGAGCTGCTCACACTCCACTGACAATGCAGAGGTGTCATTTATGTTTAAACGGGGACCCTTTTCTTTCTTGCTTTCATTTTCCCTTATCTCGCACGATCGGAGACGTATGATGCCTGTTACATGCCTGTTGTTACATGTCCCCTCCTCTCCTGAGGGTCTCCTGGGGACAGCTGTGACATGGCACTGCAGGTTCTAGGCGTAAAAAGGGGCACGTAGGAACTGCCCAGTGTGGCAGAACTGGAACTGGCTAATTACACCCCGCTGAGCAGGGCAGGGTAAAACCACCCCCTCTACCTTTATCAAAGAACTAAAGGCTGTTTGTACAGCTCCATTTTAATGGACAGACACTATTAATGCTTCAGCTAGGAGGAGCTGAGGAACTTTCATTTGCTGCTCATCAATCTGATTATTTGAATTAACTACTGTAGAAGGAAATGCACATCAAACATACCATTTTAACATGCTATATTACTATAGGAAAAATATCTCTTTTTTTCTAACATAAAACCAAATATGAAGTCTGTGGTCATTTTTTTTCCTAGAACAGAATCCTTTTCCTCCGTGCCAAAAGTTCCCAGCCTTTATGCGTGCTGTGGTTTTCTTTTGGTTTGTTGTTGTGGCTGTACATTTGTTTTTGGATTCTCCATCATTTTTGGCAGTTAAATTAGAAGCATCAGGAAAGGGTTTCCTCATTTTTTTTGTTTTTTTTTTTTTTTTAATGAGACACACTCAAAGCAGAAACTGAACCATATGAACTGTAAAGTTTAAAAACCAGATGAGTGTTCCCCAGAAGATAAAGCTGTAACTCCAGTGAAAAATCTCCCAACAGGAGCAGCACTAGAAATTTCACTGCCCCAGGCCATGCTCTGCAGAAACTAATTTTCTGCCATCCTGCTCAAAGCAGCTGCTGTCACTGACTTTTTCTCTTCCCATCCTATGCATTTTGCTACCCCAGGGCAGCTGTTTGCCCTGCCTCTCCGTTTGTGCCAGTCCTGCTCATCGATGAACAACAAATGGAGAGCCTGAGCATGTACTTACAATATGATGTAATCTCACTTGGGCTGCAACCCCAAGCACAACTAAGAGACTCAGAAGAGAAGTAAAAATAATGTAAGAATTATTTGTATCTCCTAACTTCTAAACTGATCTTATTCTCTGCCTCAGTCATTTGTAACGTGTATGATCAGTGAAACTGGCATTTATTTTTTTAGTATACAGCAACAACTCTTGCTGCCAAAATCAACAGTGCTCTGTTTACTGTTGCATGTGGCAGTTTTCATTCTGATAATTCCCATCACTTCATCAAAAGCTCACAGTACTTTACACTTTTCTTCAAGCCTGAATTAATGGGATTACATGAGAATGTCAGGTTCCCCTTTATCACGTAGAAATACAGATGAAGAAACTTGAAAGCATATGCCCTGAAGGCCAGACATTGGAGACCCTCGTGGTTTTATATCCTCAACAGCATGATTTTTTTAAAACTAATTTTATTTGGAGGGGAGGTGGAATAAAGGGACAAAAAGGTGAACTCATCATCTTGGAATGTGTGGGAATGGCAAGGTATAGTTCTGTTAGTCCTTGGCTACATCACAGATCAAAGAAAACCCTTTTGTACAAGTCTTACCCGCACTAGGGTAAAAATAGCTGCTAACAGAAAAGAAATGCCTGTCCTAGGCAGGTCTAAGGACAGCGCACAAGTGTGACCAGGACGGGTGTGCCATCTGCTACTAAGACATGTGTAATGCAGGAGCAATTTCTTCACCTGATGGGACCTGCAGAGGCAACAGCGCAAGAGTTTCCTGAGAAACAACTTGCAAAACTGGATTTCAAATCATTCAAATCTGTGCGCTGCTGCGTAACAAAGAGCAAGTTTATTACGCATTCCCTCCGCGGGAGCACCCAAACCATCGCTCCCAGGCACCCACTGGCACAAGGTCCCGTAAATCGTTTTTGGGACTGTTACCAGATTTAGCTGGAATTTCGTGATAGCTACTGTGGGGATGAAAGTGAGAAATGGGCAGATTTGACTGGTAACTGTGTCACGTTTCCTTGGGAGAGCTGGCCAAATTTGGGGCACATAAGAACTACATTGCAGCACGAGCTGCCTGAAAACACATGCTTTTAAGAGTTCTCTAACTACCGGGTTTTAACTAGGGAAGAATTTCTTCACGTTTTCACACTAAGCATTTGTACCAAAGTCCAGCTAAACTTACCCCTTCTCACGCAGGACGTTGCGAAAAACCTTTGGGATTAGGGTTTATACTTTTTTTTCTCTGTTTGGACTCACACACCCTGCAGCGGCACAAAGCTCACCCCAACTGACAGGAAAAGCATCTCCTGAGGGGCGGGCGGGCAGACAGACAGACAAGCAGCGGCTGGTTTGGGATGAAAATTAAGCCCTTCACGGGAGCTTCCCTCCCCTCACCTCTCGGGGCGCTCCTCCCCGCCAGCACTCGAGGCCTGCCCGGCCATGAAGGAGCGAATCCGCGGCGGGGGGAAGTGAGAGAAGCCGCGAGGAGCCGTTGAGCAACGATCGTTGAGAAGCGACCGTTACCGGGGGTGTGAGGGGGACGCTGCTGGGCGGGAAGGCGGGGCCGAGGGGGGGAGGGGGGGCGGAACTGCGGCAAATCTCAGCCAATCAGCGGCGGGCTCGGCCCCTGCTACCCGGGGTCGGGGAACCCCGCGGTGACGGTTTCCCGCTCTCGGGGCCCCGCGCGTCCTTCCAGGCGGGGCGCGGGGGGAGTGTAAAGATGGAGGGGCCCCATGCTGGGCACTCACCCGCCTGATGAGGCGTCGCTGCCCCTGAGGAAGGAAGGGGAGGGGAAGCAGCACAACTGGAAGGGGGAGATAAGGGCGGGAAACAGAAAGAAGGGGCAACAAAAGACAAAAGCTCCGAGAGGAGGAGGAAGGAGGAAGCCGCGCGGCCACCCGCCAGCGGGGCTTCCCCTCACTGCGACAAAATGGAGGACAACAGAGCCCATGGGCTTCCGCTGCAGGCAGCGGTCTAGGGCACTTTTAGCCTTTGGAGAGCAGCAGGCTTCTTTCCATGCCTGTCCTGCAAGCCCCTCTTCCAGCCGTGTCGAGCATCTCGCTTCCAGGAGCCGGACGGATGACTTGCACAGCAGGAGAGGTGTGTTTTAAAACAAACTGCCAGACTGTGGCAGGGAGAAAGGTAGCTTATGGCAGGTCACAACAAGCTGTTCGCCTCCAACAGAACGAGCTCAGGAGCCCACACCTCAAGTTTTTCCTGATTTTCAAAGACATGCCTACACAGCACTGAATTTTTCATCTACCATCCATGTACCAGAATGAAGAGCCTGGTTTTACTTAAACATAGCCCACCAGTATCCCCAAAAGGTAGACTAGGCTTCTGTTAAAAACAATCCTAAATCTCAGGTTCCCCATTTGGTCTCACTCCAGTGGGCAAACAGGTGCATAGGGAGTGAGCAGACAATATGCAGCTTTACATGGAAAGGCAATTTCTCCCCACACTTAAAAAAAAAAAAAAAAAATCACAGAAAACCACCACCCCTTTCTTGGCTAATCACTCATCTAATAGAAGAAAAGCTTGCTTAGTTACTAGCTTTCTCAAGTGCATCCAGGGGATTTTTGCCAAGAATGCTGGACTAATCCCAAAATAAAAACAATGCTATGTCTCACTGTATAGGAGAATCAGCTTTTTTTAAAACATTGTTCTTGGATGAGGAGCAATCCCCACAGACCAAGGCAGCTACTTTAAAAGGACAGCATTAGACTTGCAGCTCAGGCTGTCGGGCACTTATGTCAGCATTTATATGAAAAGCAAAATATAACCAGGCTCTTGATTTTCATTTTTGTTTCTAAACACTCAACCAGACTTGCCTAGCAAACGGTATTGACTTCCAAAAGCCCTGTCAGCTCCAACACTGTCTACATTGAACTCATCTGGAAATCCAGCCATCCCTTTAGGTTTTCCATAGCATCCTTCCTCGACAGTGACAATGTGACCAAGAACTAGAGGACCATAAAATCCAAGTTCTAGCCCCAGAAAGATGCACAGGTTTCCCCAGTAACAAAATGTAACAGGGCTGAACAATTACCTGTTACTCCATTCCTGAAGAAATAGCACATTCTCCACAGCTGCACACACTAAAAGAAGTAATCCAATACAATAGTCTCAATTTATTTGAAATAATTCGGTTTGAAAACTTTTTAATTTAAAATTTACAGCACATGTGGGGAGGAAACATGTTTTGTTACAACTAAAAATTATCAGAAGAGTGCTGCAGGGTTGTTTTCTTTAATTTAACACTGTCATGGCTTTATTCAAAACACAGTTGCACAAAATCAGTTACTCCAAAGTTTAAGGAAAGAGTTTGATAAGGAACCGAAACACACTATATACATACTGCCATACAAAGAGCATTAAAATAGGACAAAACCTCTACAAAATATAAAACCCACCCTTACATATTTGCATGAAAAGACCACCCACCAAGCAAAAAAGTTTCAAAAGTTATCTGGAGGCTCTGTATTACTTATTTTAAAAAAATGCTATGCTGTTTAATTGCATGCCAAGCTGACAAATACAAAACTATACTTAGATGGTGACACTGAGGAAAAGACAAAGTTACTTAGAAGTTTTGTGTGAGACTCAGATTTTTAGATGTAGCAGCTGATGCACAACCCTGCAAGTTGTTGTTAGAAGTGTTAAATCTGCCTATCCTAGGGCAGGTCTGCTAACCCCTTCTGAGTTTATCCTCTTCTGTCCAATTAGCTCATCCAATGCTAAAATTGGACTCGCTTACTGAAACAAGCCCGGTACTCAAATAATTTTAATCCGTTAAAATAGAATTTTTCCATTTATAACTAATTTTATATGCATCAGTAAGAGACAGTTAAGGAAAACCCTGACGAGGTACTTTAAAGTACATGCTTATAAATAAGAGATTTCAATCATTCGCTGAGACTAAAAAAAAAAAAAGGCAAAAAGATGGGAAAACACACTTTTCTATCTCAAAGCTGAGCATGAAGCAACTGCCTTGAACACAGAGCCTCCACGACAAGATAGGATGTGCACTTACCTAAGGTTTCTAGTCATTCAGTATTCATACACAAACACAGGAGCTTAGATTGTGGTTGCAAATGTAGTTTTACCACTACTTTTCTAGTGTCTTTACAGATATTCATTAAAAAAAATGCAAAACCCATTTAGTCAGTTCATTTCCAAGTATATTGCCGTCTGCCTGACTCATCTCGTTCAGATGCCTTTAATGGCTGGCTATGCTTTACAGCTACATGAGAAACTATGATTTAAGGCTCTATTCGGGGCAGGGGAAAAACCACACACACAAGAAATTGGGCTTTGCAGAATTTCAACCCTGCAGTATCTGAGATTTAAGAGTTGGAAGTCACATTTAAAGTCTGCTAGTGTGTGAAATACCTATTAAATATTCACAGGTAACCGATCTATGGGTGACTGACTCTCCCTTAGGTCCAGGAATCTCCCTCTTCCCCACCCTCGGTGTCTCCCCCAGTTTAATGGCAGCTATTGTCAGCCAAGACAGATATAAAAATAAGTCTCTTGAATAAAGCTGTGTGTGATATTTGGTTCAGTACCTACGTGAAACAATGTAAATTAGTTTCATATCATGACTACTGTTTTAAGTCCATATCATGGCTGAAAGAGGAATGCTCTACGTCTGAGCTTGTTTCGCAGTGGCTCAAATAGAGAACATGAATCCAGTGGGGCAGAATTATTAAAGACCTGTTGGTCACAATCAGGCTGCTAGAAAAAAGCTTGTCTGCATGTCTCCTGTACTTGCCACCCACTGTACGCAATGGAACAAGTTTCTGCAGCCATTCAATATAAAAAACCCTAAACTATTAACTAGTATTATACACGAACTCGAATGTTTTGCCTATGACCAGATTTTAAAAATTTAAAAGGTGACCTGGGAAGAAAGACTAACTTCTGCTCATCTTTCCCCCTTCAACGATTCTATAAAGGGGGAGGGGGGAGGGTGTTTGAAAAAAATAAAAAAACAAAACATGCTTGAAGGAGTTACCCGTTAACTTCTGCATTAGAAATGCATGTATTTTATAGCCAAACACCATGATTGTTGCAGAATTCCCAAAATGACAATGCAAGAGCGAAGCGAGTGAAAGTTTAACACAGACTTCCAGCGAAATGTTTTACAACTACAGATTATTTGCTTTTGTTAATACCTGCAATGACTATGTGTTTTTGAGAAAATTTACAGGTTACAACCTTTCAGTTTGCCAAGATACTTTCTTGAAGGTATCTAGTGAATACTCCAGCAAACACTGACCATCTGAACAAGCAGGAAAAGAAAAAGATCTTCTGAAACCCACTTAGGCTTTACCATGTAACACACAAAACGGATAGAAGACATAAAAAAAAAAATATTACAGGAGTCACCTTTTAAAAAGCTGAAATGAAGGTGTAATCTAGTTGTCGATTTCAAATAGAATCCCTGGTAAACTCAGACTCCAGTCAACACCTCATTGAAAGGAGACTAGAATTTGCCATATAGCATTTTTGAGTTCAGCTTTTTAAGTATAAAAACTTAAAAAACTTGAAGGAAATTCACAATATTAAACCCATGTGAAAAGGGTATTTTGACTCTGGGTTAACGATGACCAACACAGCAAGCTTGTATGAAATTAAAGAGCTCCAAATAAAAGTCTAGGGGGAAAAACTTGACAATGGCTTCAGTAATTATAGGGCTGAAAATTGTTTCCTACATATAGGTTCACTAACAGGCTATTATATCTTATTTGGAATGATAAAAAGGGCAAGAATAGTAAAACCACACTTCTCCTATAAAAAGTTAACATATTATCTTCTGTAGGGACATCTATGGTACATGGAGACATACAGATCTGCATAATCACTATTGCGTATTCTGTAACTTAAAGAGTCTGGTCCTACTTGTGTCTATAACAAATTAATCATCCTCTTCCTCGCCTTCGTCTTCAGGGTCTCGTTTCCTCTTCTCCCCTCGAATGCCCTCTGCTAAGGAAGAGAGGTATGCAGACAGCTCATTAGGTTCTGCTCAGACATCATAAACATCATGTTAGACTTGCAGAAAAGGTAATGTAAATAGATTACTGTTTGTTTGTAGTTAATGCATTCACTGCTATAACATCTGTGTTGCTTATGGCTCTCAAAAAAAAAAGATCAGTTTACATTCCACTGCATAATTCACACAGGCCACATTAAACTAAGTTCAAGCTAAGCATGTGATGTTCCGTACAGCAATTACTGATATGAAGTAGATTTATAAAAAAAGATTTTCTGTTAACCTGTATTTGAGAACTAAAATGGAAATGCTTTTGTGCCATCTCCCTAACTTTAGTTGTTAGAAATGGCACACACCCTGCCCAAAACCCAGCAGTTTCTGCAGATACCAAGCGAAACGTGCTCCGCTCTCTCCCCAATGACAAACTGATACAAGCATCTTGCATAAACACCTTTGAGCTTATTCTTAGAAATATGCTTAATTCAGTCAGTGGACTATGCGCTCTTGTGGTGAAATCCTGAAATGCAATTTTCTTAAATCTAATAGATTTGTTTTCCAGCAGTCATTTCCTGGCTAATTAGCCATCCTGACCGCCTGCTTTGTTGTCTTAATAGATTCAAAGACTGCATTTTTAAGGAGCAAAGAATTAGCGTTACTCCTTCATAATTTCAGTTTTTTCAAGCACTAGATAGATCTCCAAGAACTGCTGCATTAAGCCAAGCGTACAGATGAGATGGGGACTAGTCTGGCGAGAAATTCTACAGTTTGTCTGCAGTTTACACAGACTTCAGGATTAATACAGAACTTTGCTGCCAGGGATAGTTCAAAGATGAGGACAGAGTTCCCAACCGTTAGAAAACTGAAGTTCTGGGAGAGCCTCATAGCAAGAAACACACAGAGGGAAAGCCAGCTAATTGTAAGATTAAGCTTGAGAATTCTTTAAAGGGCCTTTAGCAGCTGCTGACTGGTAGTAACAGGGAACTCCTATGCAGTGTCTCCATCTTACCACTGGGGTCACACAGATGCATACAACTAAGCCACCCACAAACCAGAGTGCCCCAATTTCTGCACAAGACCCAAGAATAAGCCTTCTGCTGAGAGCGCAACTTCTGCTCCAGCAGCCCAGAACAGAGAAGGAGCATCGAACATAAGGCTGGTCCCTACCCTGAACGCCTGGGAAGCTCAAACAAGGTGCAAAAAAAAGAATTGAGTGATTTGTTTGTCCTGTTTAACTTCTTGCAGATCCTTTTTAAAATATCAAAAAAAAGATAAAACAAGAAGTTATTTTATGAAAAAATACCAAAGGAACAGCATCAGCCTGCAAAAAGGCCGCTTCTTCCGTATCAGTTCTAGACACTCGGTACGCTGTGCCGTCTTAAAGCAGGAGGAACCACACACACCGGCTTTTTTTATTTTGCAAGCTTTTGAACTATTAAGCATGTGTTTGACATTAAAATACTAATTTACAAAACGAAGAAGTTCCAGCCATTGATAAAAAGAGTAGATAGAAAAAATCCGATTAGGCTCACTAGCTAAGCCGTTAGACAGGATACTGGGTCAAGTTTGCCTCTGAAGAAAGTTCTACTGGAGAAGCCACTTTCAGCTTGACAAAGGGAAAAGATACAGCAGCTCCTGCTGCTGCCAGGGCTTTGCCACTGGAGCCACTGGTGCGTGAAACAAGGCATTTTAAACACATGTAAATAACATTTGCAAGGTATAAGGAAGAGTCCCTCTCCTCTCCATGTTGGAACATCAAAACTTCTGTGTAGGAGATGCAGTATCTTTCATTTTAGAAAACCGCTTCAACCAGAGACTTTGAAAACTCTCATTTCTTCTTTATCTCACAAGTGGGCAGACAAAAAAAAATACCAAATACTGCACAGCTATTTTACTACCTGCTCGAGCTCTTGCTTAAACCGATCCTAAAATACCTCACATACCTTCAGAAACAGACCAGCCAAGGAGTGATTTATACCGTTAAAGCACACGTCCCAAACTTGCAAAGTTAGAGAATTATAAAAAAAAAATCTATTGTTTTAGTCACAATTTTAGTAACTTGAGAACTTACCTTCTTCTTCCTCATCACCTCCTTCTTCAACATAGTCATCATCATCATCTTCATCCTTTACAAAAGTTGTGAAATACTTTTAAAATTGCCATTTAAGTTTTGCTTACATGCTGATCCCGAGCAGAACTTTCAGAAAATCCCTCTCACTCTGTTCAGAGGTCACATTCCACATTTACTTTTTGCTACAGGACATCTGTGCAAGGTCAGGCAGCCAAACGGACCGCGGAACGTTTAATCACCCCAGCCAGTGCATTATCTGGCCCGGTAATTCTCGTTTCTTTGTTTTTCCCACTTATCACTACCTTACGCCAGTTCAAGAGTAAGTTATTGCAAAATTAACTGAAGAGGCCATGACAGCAAAGAGAAATGACAGACAGCTTCGGTTTTCCTCTTAACCCGCTGTCATTAAAGGACAAGGAAGCAGAACAGTTAGTATCTTCACAAAATCATTGTTTCTATGGCAAATGAATTAAGTTGTTGGGATTATTTCTCCTTGGTTTTTTTTAAAGCTGATAGCTGAAAAATGTAAACCAATTAACAATCAGCAGCCCCAGAAAATTAAACAGTGGTGCAAGATCTCTACCCTACTGGCACCATGTCAAGCCTTGAAGACAAACTGAAGTCTTATTTTTATATCCATCTGCTGTATCGAATTTTACACATAGGGCAATGTAACAAGTGAAAATGTGAAAACTTAAATGAATGCAAAATACAAACTCAGTATCTGGTTTTGTTGCGCCATGGTTCTGAACTCCTCTAATATTGTCACAGCTGTGTGTGACAATTCCTAGCCACCTAACGAGCAGAGCATATACATAAACTAACAACCACACATGATTAATTCCTGATATTCTTTCTAGTCACATATTGTTCATTTTCCAAAGAACTCTCTGAGGTCTTGGCTTCAAAACAGATTTAGTTAGTTTTAGCTTCATTAATTGTGTTACAGCCATCAACTGTAAGGGTATTAAGGCAGGAACGATGTTACATTTTAAGCAAGTCATATGAGCGCTAGTTACAAGACCAAAATGAAGAACACCAAAGAGTTTAACTCAAGGTTTTCTGTGAAATGCAGCTGATGGGATGTAAACTCTTATCAAAAGTAAAAGCAGTGGAAGCGATGTCAACAGGGTTTGTCTGAGCTGAAACGTGCGAGCTGCTCACACAGCCTCGTGCACAAAATCCACGCCAGACACCTTCTCCCTCTGAAACCCTAAAAAGAGCACCGAGTTAAGACTCCTGGGTTTTACTCTGTCCAAGAAGCATTTAGGCATGACCAGTTTATAGCTACAAGAATCTATTCATAACCTCGTAAAACGTGCCTATTTTCTTAATACTCCTCCTATTTGCTTTTTTGCTACCTGAAAGATCCTGTAGGCTATTTTCCACAGCTCTTCACACCACCACCAAGAACATTATCAACTGAGCGCATGGTAAAAAACCCTAGGATTTGTTATAGCAAAAACACGGACTTTTCCTTTATTTCATTGTTCTTGAAGTACCAGTAACTTGTTGCTACTTCATTCTCTTCTTTCACAAAGACAGGGTATTTTCTTTGGTTTTCCAAAAGAAATTAATTTATTTACTTGATATGTATTTCTATTCTAACAATTTAGTTGGTAGTAGCGCAGTTTCAAAACGCTGGGGAGAACGGCTTCTTTAACAGAGAATAAAGAGGCTTTACCATCCTGCAACGTTCAGGGGTGGGATAAAAGTGAACCAAGCCTTGGAAGTCAGCCAGGAGCATCCTCCCAGCTGACAGCCACCGCTCCCGTTCCAGTCAACACTTTGTATTTCAGTGACGGCAGCATTTTCTCTAAAATGTCTCACTGCATATGTATACTCTGTGTCTGCATGGTTCAATTAACACAGAGGTCTGTAGGCAGTTTTTCTTAATCTCTTGGATTTGGCAGAATTTACGAACTTTACCTGAATCTCTTCTTTCATCAGGTATGAGAGACCAACTTCCTCCTCCTCTTCACCTTCCCCCAAATCTGAACCTCCGTCATCTTCGTCATCTTCCTCTTCATATTCTCCTGGAGGACCAGCTTCATCCTCATCTTCATCATCATCATCTTCATCTCCTTCTGAAATGAAGGATGCACTTACACAGATATGCTAAAATTCAGTTTCATTAATTCCTCCTTATGCAAGTTTGTATATATCAGGTCAAGCTAGTTGTAACTTTCTTTGCAGAAGGGTTTGGGGGTTTTGTTTTGTTTTTTTAAATGCAGGCAACACTTGGGAAACAAGTATGATTTTAATGAAGTTAATCTTTATAATTTTTTTCCCCTGAAGAAAGGCTACCAATGCTTTCATGTCACAAGTCTCAGGCAAAATTCTCAATGCCTGAAGCAGCTATGAATGCAAACTCCTGCGAAGGAGCTGAAAGTTAGTGGAAGGGGACGAGAGGCTTCTCTATAGACTCAAACCCTAAAATATTTAAAGGCAAAACCATCTTAACATATTACCCGTATCTGTTATTTAATCACTTCCTAGTGACTATGAAACAGCTACGCTTACAAAGAGATGTTCTCTCATTTAATTTCTCTGTCTGGAGCATACAATCACTTTCATAGTTTCCGTTAAGCAAATTACAAGAAATGAGAAGGTGATTTAACACTTAAATTCATTTTCAAGTTAATAATCTATTAACCTGTTTTTAAATACTGGGCTTATAGTCACATTCTAAGTACCGACTATTCAGCCTTCGTTCAGTTCTTTTAAACACAAGCTTCCAAACTCCAACGTGTCCAAGTGCTCGTCAGCAGCCCCTTGAGAGCCACGACCCAGCACCCAGCAGCTCCCAGCTCCTCATTTAAGTCATAAAGAAAACACTGAGAAACCTCCATCGTAAACAGCTACAGCCTGAATCTCACTGGTTATTTGGGTGGATATTTAGAACACAGACAAGCATAAGCCGCTGCATCACAACAACAGCCCATCATATTTGCTAACATATTTTGGGTGGTTTTGTTTTTTTTCCCTTAACAGCTTTGAGTGTGTCAGTCATCTGTTCAGCCGAGTACATTTAAAGACGAGCAAGCGTCCTGTTCCTGCAACCACATCAGCCCAGACTTTGTAGCCCCACACTGACAGACCTACATCTACGGGCTTCATTTTCAATCGGGTAACAATGGAAAAAGATGCAGGAATAGCCTCATTAATGACTACAACTGAGGTCAAGTCAAAAGAACTATATACATTTTTTGAACAAAAAATTATATCATACTTGAGCACGGGACTGAAGCCATTACAAAAAAAACAGTTAAATTTAGTTTTTCATGCAAAATAATGTGTTTGTCCCCTCACTTTGCATCATTCAGTAGTGCCGAAGTGCTTTACTACTGGCAACAACTTATTTTGAGAATATTTCTATCTTTGTACCATTATCTTTAGTCAAATTTCCTTAAACTTAGAAGGCTCCAGCAAGAAGACTCAAAACCTGTGACGGGAGTTTTCCTTCTGTATCAGTATGTTACTACCAACCCAGTTCTAGAAGTCTGCACTTTAAAAACAAGAGCACGGAAGAAGTCCCTGTACCCGCCACCGCATTCACATCTTTATTACGGCATGCTAGTTCTGTCCACAGCTTATTCCAGGAAGTTACCTTCATCATCATCATCTTCTGAGTCCGGTGCCTCATTATCCTCCTGATCAAATCCATCTAGGTACGTGATTTGCTGAAGCAGCTCAAAAATGCTGTCTCTGTAATCCTCGAGGTTTGTAATCTCACAGTTGAACAGGTCAAGGCTCTTCAAGTTTTTGAGATTTTGCTGAAAATAAATGAAAAGGGTGTTCTTTTTCACCCCCCATTTCTTGACACAGTACTTCAAGTTACAGTGCAGTCACGGCTGAAATACAGGTAACCATATAGCCAGCTACAGAGTTTATTTTGTCCCTGTCCCTTCTTTTCTATTCAGTATTTTGCTCCCCATTAAATGCAAACTTCAGTCAAAAAGGTTTCCAGGTCAAAAAGTAGTGAGAACTCCTAGTGGAAGCGCTTTTGCAGACCAACTCCACAGTGTGTTCGCTGCACGCCCCACACATCCTCCAAGCACCAGGCCACTGCGCACCAACCGCACAACACACATTTGGCTTTGCTTTTTGTTGGCATAGTCCATTTGTCTTCCATCCCGGGCAAAAACTTAACAACTCCAGCAGCCTTTTCGTAAACAGTCTGACTAATTTAATTACAGGCATATCTTGTGAGGAACAAGCAAGAGGCACTTGGTAGGATTTATAACCCCACTACAGAATTTGCCTTCTGAGCAATAAAGACGAGAAAGCCGATGGCGATTTTTCTCACCTTTCAAACCTTACCCACTACAGAAGGAGCCACCTGCCTGCCTTGGCAAGCACCTAGCATCCAAATAAACGTGTTTCTTCTATAGAGCGCTGTAACAGCTTTACTTGCTCTACTAACTGCTTGGTCACAGCACCATTAAAGTAGATGAAGAATCTTTACGAGCAGTTTAAAAAATATGCAGTCGATATCAAAGTCCTAAAAAAAATTAAAATAATCAGCTAGAAAACTGGGTGCACAGATGAGGTGGCGAGAGGTGCTGGCAGCTTCCTCCTGCATTTACATGACCTGCTCCTGGTGCTTTCCAGGTTTGCTCCCAACTGAGCGCCTCGAACACCCCCCCAGTCACCACACAGTTTAACGAAAGCTTAAGGCAGATGCTTATTAGACAAACTGTACCTTAACAAATGAACACAAGAGGATTAGCAAGACATAACTTGGCTACTTTTCTTTCAAAGACAAAACAGAAGCTCAAAAATCTCTTATTCAGTCCATCCCGCTACCAACACAGAAGGGATTTTGCAGCAGTACATTTACAAGCGCTGTCTCTAATAACCGTGACACTGAGTTAATCAAGTCAGGGCCAAGTGGAACTACTGACAAACCTAAACCACTGCAGTATCCAATATATAGGAACTATATAGAACACAAGACAGGTAAATTTCGTCTCTCACGCCTTTCAGCTGAAAGGGAATATAGGCAGCTAGAACATATCACACTGTATCTTTGTACTTGATTTCTTGCATCGTACTAGTTCAAACCCCCCATTTGTGCTTGGAAAATCTGCTCAAACACAGCCCTTACAGCTATGTTTATACCATTCCATTGCAAAAAAAAATGCATTTGTTCTTGATAAAAATAAAGAGTATTTATTAGATTTAAATTTTCCATTAGCCCCTCTCACTTCGTACTTACAAGAGCTTCCACAGTGCCAAGATCTTTGATTTTGTTGCCACTTAGATTTAGATATGTGAGATTTGGACACCTTTCTGCAAGGACCTCCAGGCCTCCTGAAATGATGTTGTCGCTCAACTCCAACTATTATAGAGAAAGCAAATGAAGTATTTGAATGGTTGGCTTCTTACCATTAGATCCAGACCCACACAGTTTTTAATGGTTCTCCCTCTAACTGGCCAGCTTAATCACAAAGCTGAAAGCTTCTGAAGAGTACCCCAAGTTAACAAGGAATAGTTGTGTTATCGCTTTGGCTGTCAAAAAGTTCCTTCGAGTTTACTTTAAGAATTATAAATATTCCTTAAAATCTCATGGGTTCGAATACCTAAATTTTAAGTTAGTAGAATATGCAATACTGGGATTCACTGCAAGCCTTTACTCTGCCAGCGATGTGCAACTTAGAATCACAGAATCGTTTAGGTTGGAAGAGACCTTTAAGATGGTCTAGGCTGGAGGAGACCTTTAAGATCATCGAGTCTCACCATTAAGCCAGCACGGCCAAGTTACCAATAAACCAGTCCCTCAATGTCACTGGCTAAGGGACAACCCAACGGCCTGTTATCCACCACCGGCGCTCCACAAGAGACGTCCAGCCTTCACACCCAAGCATTTCCTGCCCTCGGAGTCGTTGGCGAAGCCCAATTTGGCTGTAATTAAGTAGAGGTACCCCCAAAATTTTCAAATCTTAAGAAATAAAGAGGTAGCTGGGCCATGGCATGGCTTCCCAGCCTGCCATCTCCCAACGCACCATCAGTCCCACACCAGGTCAACCCAAAGGCACAACCAACCACAGGTCATCACCCATGACTTGTGACTTCTCCAAGCACCGGCGGGCAAGGGGGACGTACCTTTCGGAGCTTACTCAATGTGGGAAGCTTGGCCAGCGACGTCAGCTCTACGTTGGCCATGCTAAGGAACTCGAGTTCTTTGAATGAATCGTTCAGCCCTTCGATTTCGCCGTTGCTGGATCGGCAGTTGTCGAGCACCAACTCTGTCACCTTTGAAGAGGACAGCAAGCCACTCGTCAGCTTAACGAGCACCAAGAAAACCACATACTTCATCTAAACCACAACTTGTGACTGTTAAATATCCGTTGGTGTTTGGTTTAAATTTAGACTAGGCTTGTGGTCCAAAATCACCGACACCCGCCTATTTAAAAAAATAAAAGTATGTGACAGCTTCCCTTCCTCTCAGCATGCTTCAAATTCTGCAAAACCTGCCATCTAACCCCAAACTTTACTGACGGACACTTTTATAGCTTCCGATGGTGCCACCGCAGCCAGGGCACAAGTGAACCGCTAACTTGTTTCTACAGTCTGCTAATTTCATTCTGCATATTCAAGCCTATAAAAACCATCCAATTTCTTCCTGAACCCTAAACCTTCTGGCTCCAGATTATTTTAGCAGGGAGTCCTGCAGGTTAATTAAGACCAATTAAATAATTTCCTCATGCCAAAGCCACTAAAACGACTCGATAATCGATACAGGTCGCATACTTTGAGAAGCGGTAACAAGGAGAACAGCCAATTAATTTTAAATTATTTTATCTACAGTGGAACATCCCACTCATCAGAAAGGACATTAATAAGGCGACTCTTCCTTCCCCCTGTACACTTTTAAATAATAACATTTTAAGAAGCGCCCAAGCAGCGTTATTTTACTTTTCAGTTAAGTCTCCTCTAACTAACCGCTCCCTGAAAAATATGCTGCAATTTCAGAGTAAAAGAGAATTAACAGAAAAGTTAAAATTACTGAAAAAAATAAATAAGTTGGTTTTGTTCTACCTCAAACCAGGACAGCCAGCGTCATGTAAAGCCTCACTATTGTTTTATTTTTTTTTTCTACCAGAAAAGATGCCTCCAAAGCAGCAGAAAGTTTTGGAGCCGAAAAGGGACCTTCACGCCTTGGCCGGGGGGAGCCGCGGGGGGGCCCGCGCAGGTACGTGCCACCCAGAAACTCGCGGAAATTGCATTCAACCAACACTTTTAGGCACTTTTTGCCCCAAATCCCCCGCGGGCCGGGTCAGTATCGACGCAGCCGGACTTTACTCCCGGGGCGAGTGAGAGGTTCTGCTCCGGGGAAGGGGGCGGCCCCCACCTCCGGGGTGTGTGGGGGGGCGGAGGGCACGGGAAAGGATCGGCCACGCCAGACCCCAAATTTCCAGCTTTTTCTTTTTTTTTTTTTTTTTTTTGCATATTTCTCGAGAAACGGGGAAGTTGGCGGCGGGAGGACACCGCTCTCCTTAACCGGGTGGGCATGACCTCCCCCCCCACGCCCCCTGGGAAAAGAACAAGGTTAATTTAAAAAAAGAAAAAATTAATTAATTAAATAAAAGCGGGAGGCGTGGAAGGGTCGGGGCCGGACCCGCCGCCACCGTGACCTGTTTACTCCCGCCGCGCTCGCAAGTTGGAGGCAGCCGGCAGCAGGGAGGGGATTACCGGCGGGGGGACCGGGGGGGGCCGCCCGCGCCCCGCCGCCGGCTACGGTGGGGCGGAGGGAGGGACGCGGGACGAGGGGGGGCCGCCGGTCCCACCGCCCCCCGCCCCGGGGCCCGGAAGCGCCGCCCGCGCCCCGCGGGGCTCCTGCGCCACCGGCTGACCCAGATTCGCGGCGGCCCCGCTCGGGCCGAGGCGGCGGCCCGGTGCGGGGGCGGGAGCGCGGCCCGCCGCCCCGCCGCCCCTCACCTTCTCAGGGGCCCGGTTCCTCAACTCCAGAGTGATGCGCTTCTTCATCTCCATCGCCGCCCCCCTCCCGCGGCTCCGCAGTGGCGAGGGAGGGCGGCCAAGCCGCCGCGGGGGTCGCTGCCGGTGCCGGGGCGGCGGCCGCCGCCGCCGGGAGGGAAGCGGGAGGGAAGCGGGAGCGGGGAAGGGAACGCCGCGGGCAGCCGCGCAGCTCCGGCCCCGTCAATGGCCGCCCGCACACTGAGCCTCCATGACATGGCGCATGGCGCCCCCTCCCGTCGCCACGGCCCCGCCCCGGGGCGGGGCTTCCTCCGCACCGCCGCGCCGCTCATTGGCCCCGCCGCGCCGCGGGGGGAGGCGGGCGATTGGCTGGCCGAGCTGCCCGTCCTGGCGGCACTGCCTTATAAGGGCGGGGAAAGGGGGCGGAGCTTGTCTTTGTGCGCGCGGGCGGGAGCGGCGCGGCGGGAGCGCGCGCGCCCCGCCGATGCACGTGGTGGCGGGGCGGTCACGCGTGGGGGTTCCCACGGGTGGGGGGGGTCCCACGGCGGGAGGCGGATTTTGCACGGGGGGGGGGGGGGTTACAGGCCGGGGGGGCGGAGGCCGATGCTGCAAGCGGCGGCTTGCACGTGGCGTCCTGCACGGGTGCTTGCGTGGGGTGGGGGCTGCCCGTGGGAGGCTGCGTGACCGGTTACCTGGGGGAGGGGCCTGCGTGCCCTGCTGCGCCCTCCTGTATGCCCCTGGGGGAGCTTCGGGGGGGCGGCGGTGGTTCGCAGGCCCCCTTGCACTGGGGTGAGCTGCTTGGGGGGGTTTGCACCCTCCACGGGGGGTGGGGGGCTGCTTGGGGGGGTTTGCAGGCCACAATGGTCCTGGGGTGGGCTGCTCACGAGGGTTTGCACCCCCTGGTTCCTCCCCCGGGGCACTGCAGCTGGGGCTTTGCATGCCCCATTGCACTAGGGTGGGCTGCTCGTCGGGGTTTGTGCCCCCTGCTTCCCCCGACAGGGGACAGGAGGGCTACAGGTGGGGGGTTGCATGCCCCACTGCCCCGGAGTGGGCTGGTGGTGGGGGTTTGCACCCCTGTTTCCCCCCATGGGGCCTGCAGGTGGGGGACTGCATGCTCCATTGCACAGGGGCGGGCTGCTTGGGGGGTTTGCGCCCCTGTTTTTGCCCGGTGATGAGGCTCCCGGCACCGCTTTGCGGGGGGAGTTGCAAGCCTTGTTGCAGGGGCAAGGTGCAGGTGGGACCTCGGGGTCCCACGTGGCGAGCTGCATGGTGGGCCAGGCACGGCGGGAGCGTGCACCCAGTTTTTCTGCGTCTCGTTGCACGGGGAATGGCAGACAAGTTTTTGCACGTGGGATTTTGCATGCCTGGTTGCGTTGGGGGCAGGAATTGCACCGCATCTGGGGTGCTGCACGAGTGGTTGTGCAGAGGTTTGCCTGCCTGGTTGTGCCGAGGTGATAAAATCACAAAAAAAGCCACAAATAAAGGATGTAAACACTCCTCGAATAGGGAAACGTGCAGGGGACAATGTGCCACCAAAGCAAAACCGCGGGTGAAACCCACTGGGTCTTACCAGGTCTGGCCAAACCTCGGTCCGGGCTTCCTGCAGCCCCCTGTGACTGAGAAAAAGCTGCCGTTATTGCTGCTAATTTGCATTATTTTGTGTTAACACGCGTGAAAAAAGCTTTGCAAATGTACAGGATGTATAGGGGAGGTAGATGCACAAGCAAACAGCTACGTACTAGCGTAATCCTTTAGTTTCGAGGCACCTCTGGGTGGGTATATATGGTTTATATACACCCGGAAACGTGTAAAACTTTTTTGCTATTTAAAATTAAATAATATTTCTATATTTAAAGCTTTGGTCCTGGAAGACGCTGATCTCCAGCCGCGCCGCGGCCGCTGAATCATGCCCATAAGCCACTAACATCCTTAATGCTAAGTACAGGCAGGAGTGCTTTGCCAGGCTGGAAGTGTTAGTCCCTCCTAGACAAGCTATTCCAAATATTTATATGTTGATTCTTTTAACTTTGAGACACAAATAGCTGGAGACATTTTGGCAACTCAGTGACAGAACAAAAACAAAAAAAAAAACAAAAAAAAACAAAACAAAACAAAAAAAAAAGCCATCATGGGAATCTCTGCTGGTCTATTCTGCTTTGTATAAACTGAGCAGAGAAAATATTTCCTGTTTGACGTTCAGATAGTGAGAGTTCAGCCAGCCTGCTTCTCTGGTTATTTCAGAAGGGGTTAAAAATGGGGTCAAAAAGACTGAATCTTGCCAATTTGGTGCTATATTTGGCCTGGAAGGTATTTTATTTTAGGGGAGTCTCGAATAGAAAAAGTCACCCGCTGATGTAGGAAAAATAAGGGGTGGTTTTGCTGGAGGGGAGAACCCGCTGCAACACTGCTTGTGGTGCTAAGGGCAGAGCATCGCTTCGACTGGAGTTGGAATAGCTGATACTGAAGTGCTTTCTCCAAAAGACGCTCGGGTGGTCTTCAAAGGGAAATGGCAGTCTGGGAGCCGTGCCATAAGTGGGAGAGATGAGGCATGAAAGGGGAATTATGCTTTTTTATTTCAGATCCTGTTGCTCCATGTGATGCCGATGGAAGTGGTTCGTGTTCTCGGTGACACTGCTCTTGTCGGGGCTGTAAGATCTGACACGAGGTTGGTATTGATGGCCGTAGCGGGACACCCAGGGAAGACAATAACTTATAAATACTAAATGCAGGAGACCAGTCCCAGCCCTCATCGGTAATTGTATAAATCTGCACAAATTCACCTTAACAGGTCTTTAAAAAAGGGGTTACGAACCCCAGGACCTGTTACCTCTGGCCCCGTGGCTTTGAGCTGCTCTTCCCTCCTTGTGTGCGTTTTCCTGTGCATTGCTGGCGATTTTGGGGGTGAAACCAGGTCCCTGCTAACCCCCCCCACCCCAGTACAAAAGCAATATCACAAACACCTCGAGTGAGAAACAAGCCCTAAAGCAGGCGCGGCAGTTTCATTCTCGAAGAGTTCGATAAGGTGCTGCTAGAAAACGAGCAGAGAGACCTTGAGAGACCTTCGGACTTCTTGTCCAACGATAACTGGGGAAGGTTTTCAAAGCCGGAGGGAAATCCTCTTTGTGTTAAAGCGGCTTATCCCGTGGAGGTTTGCTGGGAAAACTGGGCGGCCGTTTGCAGAGCCCGGGGTCGGGCAGGCGTCGCACAAGTGGTGAGGGAAAAAAAGGGGGAAATTTGGGAAAGCAACTCGTGGAAGCATCCAGACGAGGATGGCTTCACCCCCGGCTTCGGGTGCGGACCGAGGAAAAGGTTTACCATTGGAAAGGACTCTCGGTGAGATCTTGTTTTTCCTATTTGAAATGCAAGTGTGTGTTTCCAAAGAAAAGAATTAAAATTTAAAGTCTTAATAGTTTCACTGATACAAATGTCCTGACTCTTAGAATCACGTGTGAGAACTGCAGGTCCCGTAACGGAAAACCTGGGATTTTCCCCCAGTCAGAGCTCCCCGGGTTGGACCGATGCTTGTGGGAAGGTGCATCTAGTGTTGCAAGAAAAAAGAACATTTATAAACTAAAGAGATTTTGGTGAATAATATCAGCTTCGGGAAAGCAGCGAGGTCGTTTCCAGCTATACATCGTTAGTTGTAATTAGGTCAGGACATACTTTCTCCCAAACACTGCTGTAACTTGAATATAGTTTTTGTCCCTTTCTTCTGGGCTTGAAGTAAATGATAAAACTAAGCTGCGTTTCTAAAATAAACTGGGTTTATTGTATACGTCTTCTCATATTTAACTTCTCTTTGTGGTTTTGTTTGTCTCGCGCTTTTGGAAAGGGCTTGTGGTTTTCTGTCCCTCAGTGTCAGGAACACCACCGTTGAGTATTGATGCCACTAATAATTTAGTAAATTTTTTTTTATTAATAAACTTAGCATGTTATAAGCTTCATGCACATGTTTTATTTTCCCTTAATTATTTTTTTTTCCTCATTGCAGAGTTGAAAATCTCCGTGCTGTGTATTCAGAAATTATTTTCCGGAGCTCTCCTAGGCAAAGCTCAGCGTTTTTTATCAACTTTAATAGCAGCGAGGAGCCAGGAGGTGGCACTGGCTGGGAGCACATTTGGGTCTCGCTCCCTTCAGCAGCTCCTGGCCCTGCTTCAGAGCCTCTTGCCTTCCCTAGAAAATAAAATAATTCTGCTTTTCAAGGTTGGGAGCCTGGATAAGGCCGCAAGCCGGGGTGGGGGATGGCAGGACTGGCTGGTGGTGGCACCATCCATGGCACCGCTGCCATGTGGGTGTAGAGGAGATGGGTGGGTTTGGGTTGTGCCTGCTCTGGCGGGTGGGGAATTTCAGCCTGAGGTTTTGAGGGTGAGCTCAGGGGAGTTTAAAGCTCCGCAAACCTGGGGACCGTGCGGACAGGACCACCGTGAGCTCTGCCCGTTGGGTTGACTCAACCTCTGTTGACTTGCAGGAGCTCCAAGGCCATGCAGGAGCCCCTGGATCAGGTTTGCTGTCCCTCCTTCCCCGTAACTCCTCCAAAGAAAAGCAGCGTAGACACACAGAGTGTGGCATTGCATTTTTTTTCCCACCAGCTGGGCCAAGAGGAGCCTTATAAACTCAGATTTCTTGACCAAAAAAACCCATTTCTGGCAGTTTGTTCTCCCTGGGGAGCTGGTGGGAACTGTATTGGTTGGAGGGGCTTTTTTTTTTTGTGTCCTGCTTCTCATTGCACTGCAGATATTGCTGGTGTTTCTAGAAAATAAGTAGTATTAAGAGCAAATCTGGAAAAACCTAAGTGAAAAACTTCTGCCTGCTCTTTCTGGCCAGCCTGTTAGCTTAGAGCTTATGGGTTTAGATGCTTAAAAAGGTCCTTTTGATGGGACAAGCACTGTGCAAGTTCCTTGCTTTTGTTGTTCCTGCTCTGCTGGTGTTTACTGATTATTTACCAAGCGACTGCAAATGAAACCACGCTGTCAGCCACCACAAACCTCATGGCGGACGGTTGCTGGTGTGGAGGATTTGTCCTAAACCAGCCCCATTTAACATGGTGGCCTGGCAGAATGGGATGTGGCAAAATCTGCGTCTGGTCCCCAAAGTGCTGAGGTTTTCCTGGAGAAATGGGGTGGGAATCGGAGCAGGTTGGCCCAGTTCGGGGCAGGGTGGAGCTGTCATCTCTTGTGCTTTCCCGGAGGGTGTTGGTGGCTTCATGCTAGAGACCGAACGCTGATTGTTAGTGATTTTATTGGCAGGAGTTCATATTTACAACAGAATAATAGGAAATAGGAAAGAACCTAGTCATTACAAAGCTCTTCAGTGTTTGCACAACTTTTATGGCTCGGGACGGCATCGTCCATCTATTGAAAACTTTGTACATAAAGTCACAACTGCACTAAAAACAGAGGTGACCGCTTCGTTTAGAGGATGTAATTTCCAACGCAGTGACGATGTTCTTTTCTTCATCAAAGCCATCATCGTGTCTGAAACGAGGGGAAAAGGTGAGGAAGTGGTTGCCACGTCCTCCTATTGTGTTTCAAGCCACGCTTGTGGCAGGACAGGGATTTCGTCTGCACCTGGGATGCCAGTGAGCTTCAGCCTCTAGAAAAAAGGGGAATTTGGGTGATTGAGCAGCGGAAGCGCCTGGGGCTGAGGCCTGGCTTGGGCCAGGGGTACCCAGAGGGTGTTCGCGCCATTGAAGCTCCCGCTGAGGGCTCTCTGCAAAGAGGTCACTTGTGTACTTTGGGAAAATACCCTAAAATGACTTTTCAGGTCGCTAGTAGGAACGAAAGCTTTTTCGGTTGTCCCCAGCGTTGCAGCTGGGTGCCTGAAAGGCTGAATTATTTTTTAAGTTGTTTTGAAAAGTTGCTGCAAAGCGCTGCTTGTTGCTGCTTTAGAAAGATTTGAATTTTGCTGGCTTTACGACATGCTTTAGGTGAGCGCTTAAATCCTAGGGGGCTTTAGTACCTTGTGAGGAGGAGCACGGGGGGGTCATAGCAGGAAACCCAGGAGGCTGAGGAGGATGACGAGGGGGAGGTGGCACCGGAGGGGCGATCCCACCGACTCATGAGACTCCTGGAAAGTCTAGGAAAAGAAATCAATCAAAAATCACTTGTTCTAATGTGCTAAAGGCCAGAGTTCATCCCTCGAAGAGCTCTTCTGCCTTCCTCACTGTCCCCAGTGGTTGCTCCTGGGGGCAGAAATGGCACCGTGTCCCTGGAGCATCCGTATCTGTCGCTGAGCGAAGGGGGGGGTGTCGTGGAAACCTCGGGGATGGCCTCCTCTTTGGGAAATGCCTTCCCCAGAGCCCCGATGGCGCTCGGGTAGATGTATAGGAATAACATGTATCCAGCGGGATCCCTCACTGGGACAGGATTGGTAGTATTTAATTAGGAAAACGGGGAATTTCCCCTTTTCTGAACAGATACATCATGGCAAAATAAGTCCATGGTGAACTAATCACAGCTATTGCATGTGATTGTGCTGTGCGTATTATGCTACATGTTCTTTGACCAAACTCATTTGAGTTGTTCAGTGATTTAAAATCAACACTTTTAATCCATTTCTTCCTTCTCGCAACAGTGGTTTCGCCAAGGAAATTTCCCTGTTCTTGGAAATACAGAGAGAAAGTCCAACTCACCTCATACAAATACATGGTGGGTATTAACGTGGTGTTCTCAGAGTAATAATCTACAGTTGCATATAAGTAATCACCTGGAACGAAAGCATTGTCCTGATAAGTCTGTGTTAATATTTAATATTTTAGTATCTTACCCACGCAAGCCATTGTAATAATAACACCAGATAACACTGAGCATCAATTCTGTAGGTTGGAAACTGAATTTTAGAGGGTGCCTGGGCTGAGTTTGCTTGTGAGCAGCGATGGCAGCGCACCGGGCAGGGCAGGACTCTGCTGATGCTGCAGAAATCAAAGCAAATCTCTCTGCTCGGGAGCAGCTCCCGGGGTTATCTCTGCTCCTAGTCCATCTCAGTAACCTTTTCAGCTCAGCAAGGCGTGATTTCAGATGGTGACGAGAACCACTGGGGGCAGAACAGCTCCAGAAAAATGTCTTTTAACTCTACTTTTAATGTTGTTTTATGTTTTACACCGCCCTTGTCTGAGCAGCCCTTGATTTATAGTGGTCAGACCCATTTGGTGTTAGGGAGTGTATTTCCTACGCGTTACTCAGGTTTGTATCGGAGGTTCCTGAAGTGGTTCAGACATAAATGTTTTTCATCTGAGAGGGTCTCCAGAGGCTCTGCTTAAAGTCAGTGGAGATATTGGACACCCGTTTCTCTCCGTTGACACTAAAGGGGGTCCGGGGGGGTCCGGGGGCTCAGTGTCCCTCGGGGTTTATTCGTAATTGCAGAGGACTCGATTCAGTGGCTTCTCGGTGCCCTCGCATTTGTTTATATGGGCAAAGCCCCACCTCCCTGCCCAGCGGAGGCCCCCCAGCATCCTTTCCAACCCCGCTTAGTCCAACTTGCATCAAACAATCCAAAAAAAGCAAGAATTTCTCACCGAAACGAGATGCGTAGTCATATAAAAACTCTGTTATCTCCTCATCTTCTGTCTCAGCATTCCCTAAAAAGACACAAAGAAGGAGCGGTTCATCGTCCGGCACCGTAAGCAGAGGCTCACGTCGAGCCCGTGGGATACGGTTTCACATGAATAGTTTCAATGATTTATTGGCGCTTTGTGCAAAATCTGTTCCCTGTGGGAGTAATGGATTCGCAATCCGGCCCGTAATTAAATCAGAGACTTCACAACAAAAAGCTATCGCGTTGCAGACTGGACCCGAGCTCGTCCCACGTGGGTTTTTTCCCTTTATTTTGGGTGCAGATGTGCTGGGAGAGGGAGATGCAGCAATGGGGTTGCAGCCCCCCTCACGTTCCTGCACCCCCTACCCCAAATTTATTTAGAGGTGGATCTCAAACCTCTGTTCCGTGTGTTTTGAGCCGCTCCTCAGCCACCGACCCGGCTGCTTTATTTCTCATGCGCCTTTTGCTGTGAAATTGCTGAAGGCTCGGAAAGGAAACTTGCATTTCATTAGGGCTGAATCACTATAAATAGATTTCTGAATGGTATGACCTTGTCAAAGTCTTATCGAGTCTCTCATTTCCCTTTTCCAAATGCAAGGTTCAATGTGTTTTCTTTTTTTTGGGGTCTTACAAAGCAGACTAATTGGGAATATTAATATTATAGTACTTGCGTACTCATAGAACAGTATAATCAGATACTCATCGAATAATCTAAGATAATATAATGTTAATAATTTAATACTCATATATAGTCATATATAGTCATATAATAAGATAATATAATTATAATATTGTAAGTTATACCATTAATAACTTGAATGATGCTGTTGGTCATGCCCGGGGCCAGCCGTAGCTCCGGGTACCCCTCTCTAAAACTTTCCACCTTTTCCTAACATGTCCCTGAATTCCTCGGCACTGGCTGAGCAAGAAGCCCAGATCCCAAAACTCTCAGAATTAGGAAGTAAACTGGAAACAGTGACCTGGCCTAAAGATTTCTGTGCAGGCATCAAAGCCCCGGGGTCGGAGTCCGGGCTCTGTGGGGGATGACGCAGCGCATCCATCGCTCCGGCTCTGGGAACCCCACCCCGTCCCCATCCCGAGCTTTCGGGGAAATCTGCACCAAAATGGGGAGCTGCGTGGTGTAGTCTCTCCACCCCCACAGCTTCCCACGCTCGCCCTTCAAAAATACTCTGTCCCTTTTGGCTCCAGCAGCGTCAACTCCAGTTCTCCGGGCACATTATCCCAGGCACGAAGCTTTCTGAGAAAGTTATTCCAAGTTGGCTCTTGTATTTACACTGGAGCCAGGCTAAGAATAATAGAGGAGTTGGATTTGCCGCAAAGACCTTCCAGCTGGAAATCCCCCCCTACTCCGCGGCCAATTTTAACCCCTCGCGTGATGTTTCGTGCTTGGAGTTGTTCCTCCTGCGCGGTGGAGGAGGAGGAGGAGGAGGGGGAGGAAGGCTGTTTTGGGCCGGCAGAGCCACAGGCAGCTGCCAGATCCTGGTTATCAGCCCCTCGCCTGGGGCTGCCCACGGTCTCATGTTCGCAGAAGCGTTACCTCATGACATGTGTGTTCGTCCCCGATCAGCGCTGGGTCCTCGCCACTCGTCCCTCCCAGGCACTGCCAGTGCCATCATCTTCCTCCCTCAATTGCCCCTGACTTCGATCTCCCCACATCTCCTAAGTGCCCACCTAATACTTCAGGAAATCCTGGGGTTTGGTTGTTTTTTTTTTCCCCTGTGCCTGTATCTGTCTCTCTTAATAGCTCCCGGCTGTATACTGCGAATTATTTTGAATGCAATATGGAAAACATTAATTATCAGACTCCCTTCTCCCAGCGCACGCTATGTTCTGCGAGCACAGGCTATATTCTCCAAGCACACGCTTTACCGTAACTTTTACTAATTGCATTGTGTTTTCCTGTGGGGTTTTTTTGCGACTGACCCCCTGTCGCCGCGCGAACACCCCGAGACCCCTCAGCCCCTGAGCCCCCACCCCAGGTGCCGCACAGCGTCGCCACAGCGCAGAAATAACTCCCGCCCAGCCCTCAGCAGCGCGGTAAAATTAAATTGCAAGCCGGGGGGAAAAAAAAAAACCAAACAAACCCACAAAAAACAGAGGAATATATTTACCCAGTAAAAAATGAAGAACCAGGAGTGCTGCAATTAAAAAGTTTGTCATCCTATGTTTCGGTGTCGTCCACCGATGCGGCCAGGCACTGCTGCTCGGGAATTTCTTGAGACGTCCCAGCGGAGGCAGGAAATGACTCTTGCAAGGGTTGGACTGAGCAGCCTCTGCGCTCCGTGGGGAAAAAACGAGCTTTTCTGCAATTTGCCAAGGGGTGCGGCGTCGGGCTGGGCTCAAGGTTGCCCCGTGCGGGACAGGAGATGCGCGGTGCCCGTCATGCCGCTCCGGCGGTGGAAGATTTTTTCCCTTCACGAGGACTTTTCTGATGGCTGAGTTGCAAATCTTGGGAAGTTACTCCCCAGGGAGGGTTAGTGCCGCTGGATGCACTTGCAAATACCGGGAGGATGGTTTTGATTATGTTATAGCAGAGCATAACGGAAGTTATTAATAGCAAATCCTTCTAGTCTAGAGAAGGCGGCAATTGGGAGGCAAAGGCAGAGCCGACGACTGGGAGCCAGATTCAGTTCCTGACTTCCCGTAAAGTCTTGGGGGATTTTTTTCTTGGCTTCATTTCACCTTCCCAGGCCTCAGTTTCTCCATCAGTAAGAAGAAATGCAAATGGTCACAGGCTTATTTTATATCCTGGCGGTTAGGTAGAAACAGCCGGGTTGGGATGCTGTAGGAGCCCCCGTGTTTGCAGTCAGTTTCTGTTCCTGCATCCGCAGGGCGTGCTGCCTTGGTACCTGCTGATGGCGCTGCTTGTTTCCCTCTCTCCTCTAAAAATGGAAGAGAAATGGGTAGGAAAAAAAAAAAGGCTCTTCTGCTTTGTGGGGAAGAGCCAATACTGACGCAGAAGGCTTTTTCTTAGGAGATGATGCGATGCTGGTGGAAACTGGTGTTAACTGGGGTGTGAAGCGATGGGGAAATAGAAGGAGCGGGAGGTAAATCAGGTATAAAATCAGTTCCTGGGCAACGTGTGGTGGGGGCTGCTCGACACCGCGGGTTTCCTGCCGGGGAGTGCTGAGATCGCGGTGACTTTATTGCTTACGCAGCAATAAAAATCACTTCACCCAAGACCGTTTCCTCTCCCAACTGGTCTCTTGAGGGCGATGGGTGACGGTGTGTTCTGGGGGCTCTGGGATGTGGTGCAGGAGGTGGGTGTTGGCAAACTGAGAATGAGCAAGGAAAGTCTTCACGAGTAGGAGAGGAGCTTTATTTTGAGATAGGACAAGAAGAAATTTGTAACGAGGAAGATTCGGAGAACCCTTTCCCAGGAGGGTGGTTGAACATGGGACCACCTTGGGAGGAGACGCAGACCCTGCTCTTGCCTTGTCTTCACCCACCACCCCCCAAGGCGCTTCCTGCCGGTCCGAAAAATCTTTTCCCAGCCCTGTGTTTCCATTTTCTTCAGCAAAATGGCCTAGAGGACGATGCTCCCCCACCACGGACCCCCGACCCCCCCCTCGCTGGGTGCCTGCCCCCGCGGGATGCGGGCTCGGGAGTTTCCTCTCCTTTGCAGATGAGAAAACGGAAGCGAGTTTTTCAGCGGGGCGAGGGAGTTTAATGGCAAACAGCTGCGCTGAGACGAGACCTGGGGGGGGGAAGGGGGGGCACGGGCTGCAGCCGGTGGTTTCCCACCCCCAGCTGGGGGTGGGACGGGTGCGGGCACCCGCGGGGCAACCGGCCAAGGAGAGCAGTGGCAGGGAATGCGCTCCTCACCCCTGTGCCGTCGGTTTTAAGCCGAGGATTCCTGCTGATTTTAACACAAGGATTCCCATCGATTTTAAGCCGAGGATTCCCATCGATTTTAAGCCAAGGATTGCTGTCAGTTCTAAGCCGAGGATTCCTACTGACTTTAAGCCGAGGATTCCTATTGATTTTAAGGCAAGGATTTGCATTGATTTTAAGCCAAGCATTCCTATTGATTTTAAGGCAAGGATTCCTATTGAATTTAGGGCAAGGATTGCCGTCCATTTTAAGATGAGGATTCCTACCAATTTTAAGCCAAGCATTGCTATAGATTTCAAGCCAAGGATTCCTATAGATTTTAAGCCAAGGATTCCTATAGATTTTAAGGTGAGGATTGCTGTCGATTTTAAGCTGAAGATTCCCATCGATTTTAAGGCCAGGATTTCCAAAGGCAGATTTATTTATTTTTTCCGACTAAGAGGGGACCCAACTGAAGACTTTTTCAAGCACATCCCCAAAGGGTTTGCAGCCTCTGGGGGCTGGACGTGCTTTGCCGAAGGGGCTTTTCCCACCCATGGGGAGATGCTTGGCAAAGGGTTAAGCACAGAGGAATGCCGAGCGACCCAGCAGGCAGGAAGCGAATCTCTCCAAACCCTCCTCTCGACCCACAAAAATAACAGCAAAACTCAAAATCTCAACCCAAGCAGAAATCTGAGCTCAGGGGGATGAATCCCACCGGGGCTGGAGCTCGGCCAGGAGGCGCGTGGGGAGGTGTTGAGCTGTGAAAGAGTTAAAATATTCTGGTTTTGAAGTGATGGGGAGGGAACGGGCAAGGAAGGTTTATGAGGATGGTGGTGGCTTTTTATGAGATGAGCGGATGGGGCTGGACGACAAACTTCGTGGCTTGCAAGCCTGGAGTTTGAATTCAAAGGGATTTGCTGGCTTGGGGCTGAGAACAGCTCCTTGTGGTTGGATGCGAAGATGTAAAACTTGACAAAACTTGGGAAAAATAATACCTAATACCTGCAGCGGGGAGATGCCGCTGAGGGAGCTGGGTAAAACACACTCCAAGGTGATACAAGGGGGCGAACAAACCCTGTGCTCCAATCTCTGCCGAACACTGCGGTGTCCAGCCTGAGCATCCCCGGCAGCACCCTGCATCCCTGCGGGATGGCCCTTGGGTGCTGGCGACCACTGGGGTAACGCGGGCACAGGTTTTGAGTTGCATTTCTGGCCGGAAAAAGAAAAAGCTCTATTGTTTTGTTTTGCTTTTTCCTTTTACGTTTGTTCTTACTCACTTTTTATGCCTTGCAACACAAAAGCAAGCAGCCAAGAAAAGCAGCCAAACCAACATCTTTCCCGTCTCTGATCCCATGCTCCTTTCCCAAAACCTAATTCCTATTTTGCACAATCTCTACTTTTACGTCTTCTTTTTTTTTTTTTTAATTATTAAAGGTTACGTGCTGCAATCAAACCGTAAAAGGTCCCACAGCGAGGGAGCAGCCTGGGAGCGCGATGCCGAGGGAAAATGCAGCATGCGAGCCAAAAAATAATGGCTTTTCCAGAAAGGGGGATGGCAAAAGCGGCTCTTGCTCCTCGCGCTGTGTCCTGGGGATGCTCTGAGCATCTTGAAGCCCCGCCAGGCTGCGAGTCGGGGTCTCTCACCGCGGCCGGGGGTTTTGCGCTTGAGGACGAGGGTGCGAGTGAGCTCAGCGCCGTCCCCAGCTCTCGGATGCATCGCGTCATTTCCCAGCTTTAATCGGCGGAAGCGAAACCTGAAGGGAAATTAAAGAAACGCGGGCGGTAAATAAGACCCTTCCCTTAACAATAACTCACGCCCGAGCAGATGATGTTAGCAGGATTCCTGCGGAAGTCGCCGGAGGGGACATTGTTTGGTGTTTTCCCTGCAGGAGACGAGGAGATGGATGAAGGAAACCTAAAAAATCCATTCCCCGGATTCCCGGGTGGCACTGGCCGCCGTGGGGCTCCCACCGTCCCCCAGATGCCGGGAGGTGGGTGGGACGAGCCACCCGTCCCATGGGACGCCCTGCAGGAACGGCGGGGCTCTTCTCCCCACCCAACAGGCTCTTCCCGCTGCCCGACGGGGTTTTCTGCTGGAGATACTGAAATAAAGATTTCCTGCCCTCCCCTGCCCTCCCCTGCCCTGTGCTAAACAGGCGGCTGCTTCGTCCTGGCTGCTGCCAGCTGGGGCGTGCGGCTCTGCCAGGGCTGGGGAATAATCATGGGATGCTTTGAAATAAAGAAGAAAAGGCACTTTTAAACAGTAAATCTTCAAAAAGTAAAATAAATTTAAATAAAATAAAATAAAATAAAATAAAATAAAATAAAATAAAATAAAATAAAATAAAATAAAATAAACCAAGATACAGTACAATACAGTACGGTTCCTGGTTTCGCAGTTGGTTGCCGCGGGGCAGCAGCTCGCCCTTCCTCGGGGCATCGTCCCCACTCGCGGCTCCCGGGGCTCTCAGTGTGGGTGATGCAGGAGGGATTTATAACCCCACGTTGTCCCACCCCCAGTTTTCAGCTGAGACCGGGGGCCCTTTCTGTCCCCAGCCGTGGGGAGCCGCGGGAGGTGATGCTGTGTTAACATTTTATGATGTTAAAATAACTTTTTCCCGCTGTTTAACAGCAATTTCTGAGGGCTGCTGTGCAGGATACCACAAGGCGTAACCCGATATAAATCCAAGACCTCAGTTGCTTACCCAGGAATTAGGAATTTTATTATTTTTACGCCATCTCCCATTGCTATCGAGCATCCCCTCCCTCCTCCCTGTGCTTACGGCCTTCCGAGAAACCCAGCGGGAAGAAAAGCACAGGTTCTTTCCCCCACGCTGCTGCCCTGGAAGGGGGAAAAATGGGATGGTGGAGCTCCTGGAGATGCTCCGGCCACCCGAAGGGGACGGGGGGACTGCAGCGCGGTGGCACTAGGTGGCGGTGACACGGCGGTGGCTGCTCCTGTTCGCTGGTAAACCACCAAAAATAAGCTTTCCAGGCAGTTTGTGCGTGACACCGGCTACGAGCAGCCGTGAAATTCGCTTTCGAGATTACAAATGAATAAAAAAACAAAAAACAAAACAAAAAAAAAATTCGGCTTAAAAACTCTCCCCCCAAGAGGCTAGAAAATATCTGGAGGGAATTTTCCCGGGGCTGGTGCTCAAATCCTATCAGAAAAGATTAGGCTGAAAAAGAAATCCTCCTGGCTTTTGCGAAGCTCCTGCAAGTTTGCAAACTACTCCTGGGGCGAATTCGCAAGCTATTGGTGGAGGTTTGGGAGCGGCGGCCAACGGGGGGCCGTGCCCACCTGGCTCCCATCCCGCAGCTCTCATGATTTTCCCTTTTCTCTTGGTTTTTAACTCATTTTGCAGGTGAAGGGGTTTGGCAGAGCAACATTTCAGCGCCGCACGGTCGTGGATCCGTCTGCAAGAGGAAGAGAGAGCTGATGTTGTTCAACCCCATTTCGCACTGGAGGAGATGCGGAGCATTAAAAAAAAAGAGGTTTGGGTTTTTTTAGCTGCCCTGGGTGACACCGGGCGGGTGGTGCTGGGGACCGAGGGTGGCAAAAGGTGGTCCCTCTGTCTCCGAAAATGACATATTTTGTGTTTAACCCAGCCTTGTGACCAATTTCGATGCTTTTCGAAGCGTTGTTTGCAGCACCAACGCTGGCCAAAAGTGATTTTTCTCACCAGTGTGGTGGAGAGTTTTCCACACCCCCCCACCCACCCCGTAAAACTGCGGAGGAAATTTTGAATCCGAGGGGTGTTGGGTTTTGACCAGAGCAGCGTTACCACGCCGTAAACAAATGAATTTTTTTTGCACCGGGGGTAGAGGAAGCGGTTTCTAGCAGCCGGGCGAGCTGTGGGCGGCTGGGGGAGGCGGGAAGAGAGTGGGGGCGAAGGGGCTGTGAGGGGGGACTGGGGGGTGTCACCTCTGTCCAGGCGCCGTCGGCAGAGCAGGATGGTCAGCTGGAGCAGGGAAAGGAGGGAGACGCAGCACAGCCCCAGTGCCAGTGGCCAGGAAGGGCATCCTTCTGCCGGGGGGGGAAGGAGAGTTAATAGAGGGGCGAGAATGTGGGTTTGGTACTCTGGAGAGACGAGCGTCCCCCAAAATGGGGGGTCAGGGGTGAGCGTCCCCCAGAATGGGGGGGGCCAGGGCCAAGCATCCCCAAAATGGGGGGTCAGGGCCGAGTATCCCCTGAAATGGGGGGTCAGTGTGGTGCTGGGGGGGTGACATGCAGGTTTAAAGCCTTTCAGTGCGGGGGGAACCCCAGCGAGAGGATGGAAGGATCGAGGGATTTCCCGAATGTGTCTCAATGAGGGAGAACTGGAATGTTGGGATTCCCTAGACAAGGAAAGGCTGGAAGAATTGGGATGCAGGGGGTGGATGGAGGCCAGGATCTGAGGTGGGGACAACATGACTAATTACCCTCCCCAGCTCCTTTACGGATGCTGACGCTGAGGGTCCTGCCCGTGTCCCTCTTCAGGGCCGTGCACGCCGCAGCCCCATCCCACTGCTCGGCTGGGACCCAGGTGATGCTCCAGGCGCTGAGGACACCGTCCTCATCCACGGCCGCCGCCGTCACCGGTGTCACCTCCCCGCTGGGCTGCCAGAGCACGGTGTCCCAGCCCGGAGGGAGGTCACGGAGGTGGCAGAGCAGGGGGATGCTGGCCGGGACCTCCCTGGGTTCTTCCACATCGACAGGCACCAGGATGGAGAGCTTGGGCTCGGTGGCATCTAAAGAGGGAAAAAGAGAGCTGGGGGGGCACAAACCTCCCCGGGGATGTCCCCAGCCACCGGGCGACCTGCCGGGCACTCACTGGTGACGACGAGCCTGGTCCCGTTCCCAAAGGAGGAGTGGAAGGTGGAGGAAATGGAGGAACTGCAGTAATAAACCCCGGAGTCCTCCCTCTGCACGGGGCTGATGGCGAGGGAAAAATCCTGCTGTTTTTTCTTCCCCGAGTATTTTCCCTTTGTTTGGGAGTCATTAGAGCTCTGGTAAATCCAGTGCAAACTGCCGTCCGGCTTCTCCTTGTACCAGTCGACGTGGATGCTGATTCCCGAGACGTGACAGCTGAGCTCCGCCGTCCCCCCGGGGGGCACCCGGAGGGGCCCCGGGCTCTGCAGGACCCGTCCCCCCTCTGCTGAGGCACCTCCTGTGTGGGGGGGGAAGCCTTGAGTCAGATTTTCTGCACTTCAGGCTCTTCAATATATTAATTTAATAAGTTTTGGAGCAAAAAAAAAAAAACAACCACATCGGCAAATCCCGTCCAAGTTGGGGTATTTTTGGAGCGGGCACATACCTGGCAGGAGGAGCAGGAGGGTCCCCAGGAGCCCGTAGGACATGGTGGCCGAAAAATCGCTTGCTGGGGAGATTTTCTCTCTGTCTGGGGAGATTTTCTCTCCCTCCCAGACTGGTGGGCTGGGGATGCTCAGAGGAGGCACCCCAAGAGGTGGCCCTGCCCCAGCTGGGACGGGGGGGTCAGTCCCAAACGTGTGTGTCCCCCCCCGTGGGACTTTCCATCCTCAGGTGACGGAAATCGGGTGGAAACAGTGGCTTTGCCACCCATCCCCCACCAACGGGACCCTTTTGGGCTGGGTTTAGTGCAGGGTGATGCCGGGGGGGGTGAAGGGTCCCGGGGACCAGCGAATCCTCCAGCCTGGGGGGTTATTTGGGGTTTGAGGGTCTGGGGGGGGCAGGAGAGGGGGAGTTTGGGGAGGAAACAGTGGAAGAAGTTTGGGGAGGGACCATGCGCCCTGGTCTCGCTCACAAAATCCAATTTTAATTCAAGCCCCACATCGCAGCGGGGGTTTTCCTCCCCCTGCCCGTCTCTCCTGGCAGCCCCGGACTTTGTCATTCCCTGGTTTTTCTGCTCTTCCAGGCAAACGCTTTGCTCGCTCTTGGTCTTTGGGTGGGATTTTCCCAAGCTCCCACATGGGAGCCACTGGGAATTACCTCCGGAGCATGGCATCCGCCTGCAGTAGGAGTCTATGACATTAATTCAATATATATTCTATATTCTGCTGCCCTTCTGCAGCAGGCGGAGGCTTTGCTCGAGCTGGAGATGGCTGCGGTCAGCCTCGCCGCTGTATTTTGTCACTTGGATGGAGTTTATTGACACCAAACACCTTCACCATTCGCGCCCCCCCCCCCCGCCCCGCGCCAGCAGTGGGGGTTTGTGATGTTTTTCGGCGCCGCTTTGGCCGAGGGCCCCGTGTGCCGAACCGCAGCAGGAAAGGCAGCGGCAGGGCTGGGGGGTGGGAAAAAAACAGCTTTGCAGTTTTTAGTCCCTTTGAGGGATATTTTTGAGGGGTCTGGGAGTGGCAGGGGGACACTTTTAATCAAATGCTTCCAGGAATTGCCCAAAACCCGGCAGCAGCGATGGGATTGCTGTGATTTCCAGCTGTTTGGGACGGAGACGGGGTCAGCAGGGTGGACCCAGCACTTGTCCACTCCTGGCCAAGGCCATCTCCATCCCCCAGCATCCCCAAAATGCTTAACCCCCCCCAATTTTGCTCCCCCAAGCCTGGTCCCAGGCAGCGCTGGGCTCAGGATCTGCGTTTTGCCTGGATTTTGCCTCTGCAGATAATTTTCTCTCCATCTTGGAGGTTTCGGAGGGGGGTTCAGCATCCCTTCGGCTCAGAGCATTGCCCGGGCGGGTTTATTCCCCCACGATGCTCAAAAAGACCCCCCACGTTTTGCTCAGAGGCTTCAAAACAGGGGAGGGGGCAAAGGGGGGACCCAGCGGCATCCCACCCCCAGCACCCTCTGCCAGGGATGCTCCGGCATGTGGCATGTCCCCGCCACGTCTCCGGTGACGAAGCCAGCGAGGTGAGGGGGGTGTCACTGCCCGGGGGCCCCGTGGTTTTGGCAGCGGTGGCAGCTCTGCAGAAGGACTCGGCCCCAGGGAGGAGGCGGCCTCCCCATCGCGGTGCCGGCCACCCATGGCAGCCGGGGGCTCGCTGGCCGCCACGGGGCTGCTGTGGCTCTGCCTGGGTGAGTCTCAGGGGCTGGGGAAGAGCAGCCAGGCCCTGCTTTGGGGAGGTTTCTGGGTGTTTTGGAGCAACTGGCTGCTGGTGGGGGGGGGCGGTGTTATGGTGGGGCTGGAGGGGAATGAGCCCCCGTTGGCCCCCACAGCCCCGGCAGCGCTGCTGAGGCTGCACCAGCCCCAGCCTGTCCTGGTCGTGGAGCCTGAGAAGCCGGTGGAGATCATCTGTGAGGCCAACGAGAACATGGAGAGCAAAGCCAAGGTGTCCTGGTACCGGCACGGCAAGGACGGGCCCCGCCTGGTTGTGGCTTGCAAGAGCGAGATGAGCCAGGGGTTCTCCTGCAAGTTTGGGGGGCACAAAGTCACCCTGCACATCCCCTGCGCCCACCCCGACAACACCGGCCTCTACCTGTGTGCCTACCACAGAGTCCACAGCCTGGAATTCGGCAGCGGCACCGTGCTGCTGGTGGGAGGTAGGGTGCCCCTGGTCCCCCCATGGTCACCCCGTGGTCCCCATCTCCTGTTATCCCTCATGGTCCTGTCCTGACCCCCTCCAGCATCCTCCACCTGCTTCCACCACCTCTCTGTTCCCCTCCGTCCACATCCGTCACCCCTCAGTCCATCTCTGTCCCCTCCGTCCCCTCTGTCTCTTCTGTCCCCTCCACCCCTCTCCATCCCCTCCATCCCCCCTGTCCCCTCTGTCCCTCTCCATCCCCTCCATCCCCTCCATCCCTCTATCCCTCTCCATCCCAGGTCCATCCTCCCCCCAGACCCCGCTGCAGCCCCTCTTCTTGTTGCAGACAGCTGGAGGGAGCAGAGCTGGGTGCGGGTGCTGGCACCCCATGGGGACCCCCGGGTCCCCCCCAGCCTGGTCTGTGCCGTGGGTGCCACCTGCGGCCCCGTGCTCGTCTCCCGGCCGGGGGAGGCCGGGCGGGTGCTGGGGCTGGGGGGGAGCGTGGAGCTCCTCATCAGCCCGGTGGGCACGACCCAGGGGGGCGGGGGGCTCTGCGAGGTGCGCTTCAATGCCTCAGGCCCCGTCGTCCGCAGGAGCGTGGAGCTGCGCAAGGCTGAGGGTGAGTTCAGGGGGGACCCCAGGGGACCCCCAGCTGGGTCACCCGAGGGGAAACTGAGGCACTGGGGACGGATGGCTTGGTCCCAGGGCAGGGGGATGGTGGGGGGATGTTGGGGGGGTCGGTGGGGGGATGGTGGAGGATGCTGGGGGTCTGGGGGGGTCTGTGAGGGATTGTGGAGGATGTTAGAGGTCTGGGGGGTGCCTGGGGGAGATGTTGGGGGCTTGGGGGGGATTGTGGACGGTGTTGGTGGTCTGTGGGTGTCTGTGGGGGGACGGTGGAGGATGGTGGGGGTCTGGAGAGGGATGCTGGGGGTCTGTGGGGGGACAGTGGGACAATCCAGCCCCACTCCCCCAGGCAGCTGCGTGACCCCCAGCTCCTGGGCCCTGGCCGGGGCCGTGGTGCTGCTGCTGCTCAGCGTCTGCCTCAGCATCTGCCGCCTCTGCCGTCCCACGGAGCATGGTATGGGCAGGGGACTGTGCCACCATGTCCCCCGCTGTCCCCCACTGTCCTGTCCATCTCTGACCCCTCCATCCCCAGTCCCCCTCCTTCCTTCATCCCCGTTGATCCCCTCTGTCCCCCCCATCCCCTCTGATCCCCTCTGTCCCCCCCATCCCCATGCTGGGGACACATGTCCCTGCTCTGTGTCCCCCCCAGGTGACCAGCCTGAGACCCCGATGCCACCTGTGTCACAGGAGAATGAGGTGAGGCCGTGGGGTCCCGGGGTGCCCCCTGGCTGGGCTGCGGGGCTGGCAGGGAGGCAGCAGCAGGGACAGTGGCAGACGGGAGATTGGGGGTGCGAGGGTGGCTCTGACGCCATTGTCACCCACAGGGACAGCTGACGTACGCCCAGCTCACCTTCGCCACCCCTGGCACAGCCCACGCCATGACCCACAGCCGCATGCGGTGACAGCCCCAACCCTGGAGCTTGTCCCTCTGTGTTCCCAGCCCCTGGGCATCACCCCGCGAACCCCCCGACGGGTGCTGAGGCTGCTGGACCCACTTTGCCCAAGAGGATGAAATAAAGAGCTTTGGACTTCAGCAGCATTCCAGGGTCATGGCACCGTGTGCCCGGCGTGTCCCCAGCCCAGGGACTGTCCCTCAGGGGTCTGTGCTGGGACCAGTGTCTTCATCAGTGGCATGGACAGTGGGATGGAGGGCACAGGTGACACCAAGCTGTGTGGTGCGGTGACACTCACAAGGGACGGGATGCCATCCAGAGGGACCTGGACAGGCTGGAGAAGTGGCTCCGTGTGACCCTCATGGGGTTCAACCAGGGCAAGTGCAGGGTCCTGCCCCGGGGTGGGGGCAGCCCCCGGTGCCAGCCCAGGCTGGGGATGGAGGGATGGAGAGATGGAGAGCAGCCCTGAGAGAAGGGCTTGGGGTGCTGGGGGGGAAACGCTGGCCATGGGCTGGCAACATGCGCTGGCAGCCCAGAACCTCCCACAGCCTGGGCTGCATCCCCAGCAGCGTGGGCAGGGGGGCGAGGGGGGGATTCTGCCCCTCTGCTCCGCTCCGGGAGACCCCCCTGCAGTGCTGCCTCCAGCTCCGGGGCCTCGGCACAGGAGAGACACGGAGCTGTGGGAGCGGGGCCGGAGGAGGCCCCGGAGATGCTGGGAGGGCTGGAGCCCCTCTGCTGTGGGGACAGGCTGAGAGAGCTGGGGGGGCTCAGCCTGGAGAAGAGAAGGCTCCGCGGACACCCCCCGGTGCCGGGCCGGGGGCTGTGGGGACAGAGGGGCTCCCCCGGAGCATCTGCCCCGCCACTGGTCCTACCCCCCACCCGCCGCCCCGCGGCCTCCCGCCCTGCAGGGGGCGCTGTGCCCGCTGCCCCGCCCCGGCCCCGCCCCGGCCCCGCCCCGGCCCCGCCCCGGCCCCGCCCCGGCCCCGCCCCGGCCCCGCCCCGCCGCCATGGGGGCCGCCGTCTTCTTCGGCTGCGCCGGCATCGCCTTTGGGCCGGCGCTCGCCCTCGTCCTGCTCACGGTGGCGGCGGAGCCGCTGCGGGTCATCGTGCTGGTGGCGGGGTGAGCCCGGGGGGGGGGATAGGGAGCGTCGAGGGGGCAGTTGGGGGGGGTCAGGAAGCGCTGCGGGGGGCTGAGGGGGCAGTTCTGGGGATCAGGGAGCACCGAGGGGGGGCCGTTCTGGGGCCTCTCGGTGTCAGGGGGCGCTGGGGAGGGTGAGGGGGGCAGCTGGGGGGGGGCGGAGAGCGTCGGGGGGGTCCGAAGGGGCGGTTGGGGGGATCAGGGAGCATCGAGGGGGGCCATTTCTGAGCAGATGGGGGGCAGAGAGCATAGAGGGGGTCCGAGGGGGCAGTTCTGGGGCAGTCGGGGGGTCTGGGGCAGGGCAGGCAGCACCGGGGGGGTCTGAGGGGGCAGTTGAGGGGAGTGATGGGGCAGCCAGGGTGGAGGTGGTCAAGGGGGCAGCTGGAGACGTGCGGGGGGGTGTAATTTGGGGGTAGTTGAGGGGGCTGAGGGAGGGATGTCAGCTCAGAGAGGGTCTTTGTGGGGGGCAGCGAACCCTGGGCAGGCCACAGGGGTATGCGGGGGGGACGAAGGGGGGATCTTGGGGCAAGTCGAGGAGGTCTGGGGCGGCCGACAGTGCCCCGGGGGGGACAGTTGTGGCGGGTGTCTGGGGGTGGGCTGTGCCTGGGGGGTGCCCGGTTGGTCCCCGGCGTCCCAGCTCCTGCCCCGGGTGCCGACCTGGGGGATTCACCGCTTTAGAAAGAGCGAGATGTTGGCTCCGAGTGGCTGCGTCCCACCACGCTCAGCTTCCCGAGGGCTCAGCCTTCCCCTCTTCCCTCCGAGCCGGCCACCGTGGCTCCAAGAAGAAAAAAAAGAGGATTTTGCCTTCTGAATCTGTTCTTCTTTTCAGTCATGTGCTGTCCTGCCGTGCCCTCCTCATGTGGCAATGACCAGGAACGCCTGACCTGGAGCCCGGGCAACCCGAGCAAGCGTCTTGACCCGTGTTTGCCGGGTGGTTGCGAGCCCCACGGCCTGAGCTCGGTGTCCCTCTCTCCCCCAGGGCCTTTTTCTGGCTGGTGTCGCTGCTCCTGGCCTCTCTGATCTGGTTCGTGTCAGTCCATCTCAGCGACCGGGAGGACGCCAAGCTGCAGTACGGCCTCCTCGTCTTCGGGGCGGCCGTCTCCGTCCTGTTGCAGGAGGTGTTCAGATTCGCCTACTTCAAGCTGCTGAAGTAAGAGCCCGTGCCAGGGCGGCTCCGTGGCGCCGGTGACGTGTTCTGGGAGCTGTGCTCGGGGCCCAACCTCTGCTTTTTGTCCGGAGAGCCCCGCAAAGCACCTTCCCTCGAAGGGAGCCATTGTTCTCACCCCCGGGCTTGTTTATAACCACCCCTTCCCCTCCCCGGCGTGATGGGGCCCCCGTCCCACACCAGCCGCTCACGCTGCCTCTCCCGCCCGCGCAGGAAAGCGGATGAAGGCCTGGCGACCATCAGCGAGGACGGCCGGTCCCCCATCTCCCTCCGGCAGATGGCTTACGGTGAGCATGGGCCCGGGCAGGGCTCTCCCGGGGCTGTCCGGCAGCGGGATGCTCGGCTATCGCAGCCTGGCGGTGGCATCAATTAGCCCACCGGGCTACCACAGCCTTCCCGGTTCTCTCTCCCGCTCTCCTGCCTTTCCCTGGACCCACGCGCCGAGCCTGGGGCTGGCGCTGGAGGTGGCACGGCCACGGTCGCTCAGGGCTGACTCTGCTCTGCCTCCGCAGTCTCGGGCCTGTCCTTTGGCATCATCAGCGGCGTCTTTTCTGTCATTAACATCCTGGCGGACTCCATCGGGCCGGGCATCGTCGGGATCCACGGGGACTCGCCGTACTACTTCATCACCTCCGGTGAGGTCGGGGGCCAGCACGGGCCGTGGGCTTGTGCGTGGCCCTTCACTGTGGCGAGGAGGAGGAAGGTGGTGGCGAGGTCTGAGGGGGTTCTGTGTCGCTCTCTCTCCCCTCCAGCGTTCCTCACCATGGCGCTCGTCTTGCTCCACACCTTCTGGGGGGTGATCTTCTTCGACGCCTGCGAAAAGCGCCGCTACTGGTGCCTGGGGCTGGTGGTGGCCAGTCACCTCCTCACCTCGGGGCTGGTGAGTTTGAGCCAGGGCCGCCCGCGCCAGAAGCTGTCCCCGAAGTCGAGCTGTCACCAGCTGCCCCTCTGGGCACGGGGAGGGGGACGCGGGGACACCCCCTGCTGCTTCAGACCCCCTGGACCCCCGCCCCTGAGCTGTGGGACGATCACAGCCCCCCGGGCAGCCTGTTGGGGTGCGCTGGGGGGAAGGAGAGTTGAGGAAGGGCCGGGGGTGGGACGGAGGATTATCCGCTAATCTCCTGGTGGGAAATCGCCCGGCAGGGGTTTAAACCAGGCTTCCCGGAGCTCTGCTCCGCTCGGAGGCTCCCCATTCCCCCCATGGCTGTTTGGGGGGGGCAGCTGGCAGGCGGTGACGTTCCTAAGGTGGCTTTTTCTGTACCCCCCCAGACGTTCCTGAACCCCTGGTACGAGGCCAGCCTGGTCCCCATCTTCATCATCACCCTCTGCACGGGCCTCTGGGCCTTCGTCACCGCCGGGGGCTCCTTCCACAACGTCCTCAAGTGCCTCTCCTGTAAGGCGGGGCCGGGCGTGGGGGGGCGGTGCGATGCGGGGGGCACCGCTGCGATGTGGGGGCTTTTCTGGGGGGATGTCTGCCCCATTTTAGGTGTTGGGAGAGGTTGGAAATGGGTGTTCGGAGCCCCTGGGAGGGGGGAAGAGGGGTCTCGCCTGTAACCGTCTCCCTTTTGTTGAACGGGGGCAGCGCCTCCCGGGTCCTGCGACCCCACAAACAGACCCCCCCACCCCAAAGACAACCCTGCTCACCCCCTCCCTGCTTTCTGTGCCCCCCAGGTAAGCAGGAGGATGACAGCAGGGTGATGATGTACTCAGCACTGCAGGTGCCTTTCGAGGACTGAGCGGCAGCCGTGGCCCTGCCCGTGCCACCGCCGTGCCCAAGTGCCCTCTGCTCCGCGCCGGAAGGTGACGGCGACACCGTCTCCTCCGTGGTTTGTCCCTCTGGTGCTGCCGCCCGGCCCCCCGCCCTGGCAGAGGGGGCTCCATGCCCCATCCCACTCCAGAGGGGATTCTGGGGTCCTCGTGGGCACCCCAATAGCTTCGTTAGCAGCTTCGTTAGACTTTTTTCCTTACAAGGTATGGTGGGAGGGGGGGCCGGAGGGGGGCCGGGTGCCCTGTGGTGTGGCCAGGCTTGCGGGGCTCAGGGCAGGACCCCCCCATCCCTTGCATTTTCCCCCCTGCCCTGCCCCAGCCATCTCTGTTCCCCCTCGGCCCCCGCAGAAGCGAGGTGATGCTCTCGGGGTGGGGGGAGCTGGGATGGGGGTGCTCTGCCCCACTCACCCCCTTTCTGCTCCCCCCGGGGCCCGGCTGGGGGCCCTCGTCACCCGGCCGTGCACCAAGGGTGGGGCGTGTAAATTATTTTTTTGATTCAGAGTAAAACCCTTTTAATAGATCAATGGGTACCACAGCGCTGAGGCGACTTCTGTGATGGGGACAGGGGGAGGGGGGTCGCTCGCCCCCATCCTGCTCCACTCCCAGCCCCTGTCTGAGCTTCGGGGGGGGGCGGGAGCGGGGGCACCTGGGTATCCCGGTTTCTCGGAGGCTCACAGGATCCGTCCCCGTTCCCTCCCCAGCAAAGAGCAACCAGCGCCATGGGGTGGGGACGGGGCTTTATTATCAGTGGGGCTGGGGCAGGAGCCGCCGCTGCTGTGGGGCTGAGCCCCAGCCGGCTCCTCTGGCGTGGGTGGGGGGCAGCGGGGGTCCCTCACAGCCAGGTCCGGGGGATGTTCAAGGTCGGGGGCCGGCGTCCGAGGGGCCACGGCGGGAGGAGGCTTTGAACACGACGTCATGGTCCTGCGCCCTCCTGGCTCTGCCATGCAGGGGGACAAGGGCTGTGGTGAGCGCGACCCTCGCCGTGGGGGTCCGGGCCCTCAGACCCTGGGGGTTCCAGGCCCCCTCCTGTGTGTGGGGGGGTCCCTTCTTGGGGCGGGGGCTTCTCACCGCGTCCTCTTGGCCACAAAGTGGATGGTGAGGAAGAGGCCGAGGCAGCCGGCAACGGTGCCGAAGATGATGGCGACGATTTCACCTGCGTGACACCACAGAGGGCTCAGGGGGGACCGGGGCGGGGGGGTGACACCCCCCCCTCCATTCCAGACCCCCCCCAGCCAGGCCCTACCTGTCGAATACCCCTCGGTCCCTGCAAGAGAAGAGCCGGGGCTCAGTGCCGGAGCCTCGCAGTCAGACGGGGCTCGGAGCCATTTTAGGGGGGGCACGGGGGGGGGCCCTTCCTACTCACCGGTGGGGAAGGACGACAGCACCGGCCGCTGGTTGAGCTCCTGCGGCACCCGAAAATTATCCACCAGGGGCTGGGGCTCGGGCTCGTCCGCCTCCGTGGCGTAAAGGGTTCCCTGGAGCTGCTCCAGCTGAAAGGGGGGGGTGGGGGGGAGGAGTGCTGGGGCTGCCCCCTCCCCGAAACCGGGGGGTTTTGCCCCAAAGCGGATCCTACCTGGGCCAGGCTGATGCGGACGGGCTGCTGGAAGAGGGTCCAGAGGACGCCCTGGAAGCAGGGGGGGGTGGTGAGGGACCCGTTGTAGCGGTAGAAGAGGTCCAGGCGTGGGGGCAGCAGGTCCTGCACGCTGAAGGAGGGGATGGCCGTCGTCTGCCCTGGGGGGGGGGGCACAGAGGGGGATTTTGGGGATGTCCCCCCCCTCCCGCCACTGCGCGTTTTCCCTGCTGTCTCCCCTCGCTCCCCCCTCGCTCGCGCGCCCCTCGCTCACCGGCGTAGCGGATGCTCCCGAGGTGGCTCAGGATGTTGTCGTAGGCGGGGTGGGGGTCAGCACCCACCTGGGGGAGCGAAGGAGGGGGGTGTCAGGGCTGGGGAAGGGGGGGGTTGTTGGTGGGGGGGGGGTTGTTTTGGGGTCCGCATACCTCCAGCAGGATGCCGAGCACGGCCAGCCCGCCGGCGTGGTGCTGTGCCTCGCTGGCGTTGGCGTAACGCGCCGCATCGAAGTGCACCACGTGCATCTGGGGCAGAGCAGGTCCACGGGGGGCAGCACAGGGACCCCCCCAGCCGTGACCCCCAGCTGGTGTCCCCTTCCCTTGCCCCCTTTCCCATGGCCCAATCCCAGACCCCATCCCAGCACCTTCCCCGGTGTCTGGAGCCGCTGCCTGCACCCCGTCCCTGCTCCTGTCGCCCTGTCCTGTCCTGGTTCCCACCCCCAGCCCGGTTCCCACCCCCACTTTCCACCCCTGTTTCCCCTTCCTGCACCCATTTTTCCATGCCTCCTCCCATGCCTGCACATGATTCCCGCCCCCAGACCCCTTCCTGCACCCATTTCCCACCCCCAGACCCATTTCCCACCTCATTCCCATGCTGTTTCCCGCTCCCAGCTCCATTTCCCACGAGATTTCCTGTGCCCAGACCCATTTTCCACACCATTCCTGCACCATTCTCCACCCCCAGTGCCATTTCCCACCCTATTCCTGTGCCATTTCCCACTCCCGGCTCCATTTCCCACCCCATTCCTGTGCTGTTTCCAGCATCCAGACCCCTTCCCACGCCCGTTTCCCGCACCCAGCCCCGTTTCCCACCCCGTTCCTGTGCTGTTTCCCGCTCCCGGCCCCATTCCCTGCTCCATTCTCACCCCATTCCTGCTCCATTTCCCACTCCCATCCCCTTTCCCAGGCCGGAGCCCCTTTTGGACCCCGCGCTGGGGGTGGCCCCGTACCTCGGCGGGGGCGCGGTGCCCGTCCAGGAGGTGCTCAGCGCCGCCGGTGCGGCCGGGCCGGCCCCAGTGGAAATGGAGCTGAGCGGCGGCGAAGCCCCCGGGCAACCCCTGGAGCCGCAGGGAGGGCGGCAGCACCAGCACCGCTACGGGGCGGGGACACAGGGGGGACACTGAGCACGGCTGTGCACGTCGGACCCCTGCCAAGGACCCCCTGGCTCCCTCTCACCGGTGTGGCCGTTGTTGGCGAGGGTGAAGGCCGGTGTCCCGGGGCGCTGGTAGCCCACGGGGCGGACGGGCGGCAGCGAAGGGTCCAGCTGTACCCGCTGCCTCCGGATATCGATGGGCGACTGGGCTCGGCCCCCGCACGCCGGGTGGCCCTCGGGCCAGTGCTGCTGCCCGTGGGGACCTGGGGGGACCCAGGTGTCCAGGTGGGCTCCCCCTGCCCTCCACCTTGGGGACCCAGTGTGGCTCCGTGACCTTAAATGGCCTCCTTTCCCCCCAAACGAGGACACGGGTGACATTCCCAACCCAAAGCTCGTTAATCTTCTAGGGACATTTTTTCCAGCCGGGGGAGCGGGGACAAAGCTGATCCTGCGGAGGGGGGGTGTGGGGGGCCCCGCGGGGTCCCCGTGGGCCGGCGGGACGGGGTTTAGCCGGGATTTGGCCAGTGCCGGATCCTAATTGGATTTGGCAACCAGAGCCTTATGTAAAGGGCACAATGGGAGCATTGGAGCGAGGGGGACCCAGGCGTTGGGGGGGGGGGGGGGGGCACGGGGGGCTGCACCCACCCACCTCCCCCCATCTCAGGGGATGCGGGCATCCAGGGTGGGGGCACAGGGGGTGTCACCCACCCACCTCCTTCCTATTTAGGGGACCCGGGCGTCCAGGAGTGGGATGGGGGGCTGTCACCCATCTGTCTCCCCCCATCTTGGGGGGCCCAGGCACCCGGGAGCAGGGTGGGGGGGTCCTGGGAGCCTGTCACCATCCAACCCCCTCCCATCTTAGGGGGCCCAGGGGTCCGGGGCAGGGGCCGGGGGGGGCTGCACCCATCTGGGGACCCCCAGGTGCCTGTGGGTGGGGTGGGGGTGCTGGGGGGGGGCTGCACCCACCACCCCCCTCCCTTCTGGGGGGACCCGGGTGACGGCCTATCGGGGTGTGGGGCGGTGGATTTGGGGTTTGGGGGCAAGCGGGGGTTCCCGGGGGGGGGCACTCACCCTCGTACGCCCAGTGGGGACCTGTGGGGGAGAACAGAGGTGTTGGGGGGGGGTCCCAGGAGGCCAGGGCTCAGGTGGGACCCCCCCAGCCTTTCCCTGGTGGGGTCCCCGTGGGCGCTGGTGGCTGCACCCCAAAGCGGGTGCCACTGCCAGGGGCCGGGAATTGGGGTGAGCGGCTGAAGGAGGACGGGGGCACTCACCGGCGGGCAGGGCGGGGGCCAGGCCCCCCAGCAGCAGCAGGGCACGCAGCATGGCAGGGGGCGGGGGGGGCTGGGTGCCGCCAGCCAGGCTTTAAATACCCACCCGGGACGGGCCCCCCCGGGGAGGGATGGAGGGACCATCCCTGGGGCGATGGGGCGTGGGGACGGGGTTGCTGTGGGGCTGGGAGCTTGGGGTTTGTGGGGCTGGGGGGGGCTGAGTGGGGGCCTGGGGGGGGCTGTGGGGGCTGTGGCGTGGGGGGCTCGGGGGGTCTGTGGACCTTCTGGGGTGCTGAGGGGGCTGGGGGGGGCGGGGGGGGGGTTGGGGACCCGGGGAGGGCTGGGGGTGCTGGGGGGTGCTGGGGACCCTTTGGAGGGCTGGGGGGGGCCCCTGGGGCGGGGCCGGCCCCCGCACGAGCTCCCTGGGCCCGCCCCCTTCCCCAGACCCGCCCCTTTCCCCGCCCCCTCCTCCGGCCCCGCCCCTCGTCACCGCTCCCGCGCGCGCGCTGACGTCACCCCACGTGGGAGCCCACGCGCCCGCCCTCCGCCATTATGTAACGGCGCGCGGGCGAGGCCACGCCCCTCCCGCCCCCTCCCGTTGGCCGCTGCCGCCGTGACGCGCGGCCGCGCCCACCGCCCATTGGCGGCTCGCGGCGGGGCGGGGCGAGGCCGGCCGGTAGGGGGGGGCTCCTCGTGCCCCGGTGGCGCGGCGGGGGCGTGGCCCGCGACCCCCTTTCCCCCAGCGCGCGGAGCCGCGTGACCCGCGGCCCCCGGCCCCCCCCCCGCCGCCCGCCAGGGGGCGCTGCCCCACGCGGCCACATGGAGGGGGCGTGGCCGCGGCCCCACCCTCCCGGCCAATCAGCGCGGGGCGGCCTCCGCATTGGGCAGCGCCGGCGGCGGCGCGGGCCAACCGGGGCGTGGGGGCGGGGCGGGGCGCGGAGGCTCCGCCCGGCTGCCGGGGGGCGGCGGCCAATGGGCGCGCGGGGGGGCGGGGCCCAGCGGGAGGCACGTGCGGCCGCGCACGTGTCCGCGTGGGGCCGCCGCAGCCGGGGCGGAACCGGCGCCGGGACCGGGACGGGGACACCGGGACATCGCGACAGCGCCGCCGGGACAGCGATACCGATACCGGGACAGCGATAGCGGCACCAGGACCGCAGTACCGGCACCGGAACGGGGACACCGACACAGCCGCAGCTGCAGCCGGGAGCAGGTGGGAACGGGGGTGGCCGGGTTCCCGGTACGGGAAGGGGGAGGGTCCCCGGGAGGGTTTCGGGGGGTCCCAGTGTTAGGAGGGGGGCTGGGGGGCGCGGGACCAGAGAGGGGGGCCCGGTATTGGGTATAGGGGTCCCGGTGGAGGTGGGGGGTCCTGGTGCTGGAGGGTCCCGGTGCTGGATGGGGGGGTTACTGCGGCTGGGGGCGAGGGGTTCCCACCCGGGGTGGGGAGTCCGGAGGGTCCCGGGGCTGGGTGGGGGTTGGTCCTGGGGGTCCCGGGGCTGGGGGTGGAGGGGTCCTGGTGCTGGGGAGTCCTGGGACTGGGTGGGGGGTCCTGTGCCAGATGTATTCCTGCACCCCCCACCCCATACTGGGAGGTGCCACCGTGGGGGGGAGGGGGTGTGGACACCTCTGGGGGGGACCCACAGCAGTTTCTCTATTTTCCATTTTTCCCCAATTTCCCCACTTTTTCCCTCTTTTTTTTTTTTTTTTTTTTTTTTTTTCCCCTCCCTCCCCCCAGGCGGCCTCGGCCGGGCAGCACCACAGGAGCCGAACTTGGGGAGAGGCTCTTCCGGGGGGGCCCCCACTGCCATGGAGCCCCCCCCAGCCCACACCTGCTCCTGCGGCTCCCCCACCTCCAGCCCAGGGGTTCCCCCCACTGGGACCCCCGCAAAATCTGAGTGGAGCCGCAAGCGCCCAGGGGGGCCGGAGAGATCACCCTCCGAATCGCCCCCGTCACCCCGTGGGGGGAAACGGCCCCAGAAGGGGGAGGGGGGGGGACACCTCCCCCAGCGACGGCGATCGCCTCTTCGCCCAAAAAGTGAGTTTTTCAGCAGCAAAACAGAGGAGCGTGCCCAAATTTGACTCACCCCAAATGCATCTCTGCCAGGCTCTGCCTCAGTTTCCCCACCTCAAACAGAAGGGAGGGGGGTGAGGAGGGGGATAAGCTGGGGGGGGAGCACACATGACACCCCCTCCTTGGTCTGGATGCAGCCACCATCCTCCTCCTCCTCTTCCTCGCAGTGCCAGGAGCTGCGGGGCTTCATCCGGCCGCTGGCAGAGCTGCTGCAGGGGCTGAAGCAGGGGCGATACGACAAAGGTGAGTGCCACCCCCGCAAAAAACCCTTCCCCCACCCCCCCAGAAACCCTCCTCCAAGGAGGATTCCCAAATTTTGGGGGTTTCCTAGGGCTGAGCAGCTTCCAGCAGAGTGTGGCCATGGACAGGATCCAGCGGATCATCGGGGTCCTGCAGAAACCCCAAATGGGGTGAGTTTCCCCCCAGAAATCCCTGGGGGGGGGGTGCACAAAGGGACACCCTCCCATGGGGTGTCCCCCCCCCACACCAGGGTGACAGGTGCTCTCTGTCCCTGCAGTGCCCGGTACCTGGGGACGCTGCTGCAGGTCGAGGGGATGCTGCGGGTCTGGTTCCCCCACGTCGCTCCCAAACCCCCCCAGGATCCATCCCCCCCACCTGCTGCCGCCACTGCCCCCCTCCGCCGCCGCCCCCCTGCCGGCCCACCCGGGGCTCCCCGCTGCCGCCGCCGCCCCGGGGACACCCCCCGCTCCACGGGGACGTCACATCGGGGGTGCCAGACCGGGACCCCTGCATCCCCCCGGGCGCCGGATGCCTGACTCCCCCCCCCGGCTGGGGGGGGGTCTCTCCTGGATTTGCCTTTTTTGACTTTTTTTTGTAAAAAATGGTGGACAGTTTTACCTGCAGGTGCGGCCATCACGGGGGGGGACCCCGAGCACCCCCTAGGCACCCCCAAACCCCCGGGGGGGGTCGTGCCTTCGCCGGAGCGGAGTCCCCTCCCCAAGGGGGTAGTCGTGCCTCAGTGGCGGGGGGTGGGGGGGAAGACAGGGCGGGGGGCTGGCCCCCCCGCTAGGCCTGTGCCTTCCCCCTGCAGGGCGTTTTGGGGGGGCTTCCTCCACCCCCCCAGATGCGGGGCTGCCCCACGGGCCAGACCCACTGGAAGCAATAAATGCCGCGGGAGCGGCCGGGGCCACCCAGTGCCAGTGTCCTCTGTCTCCGGGGGGTGCCTTGTCCCCGGGTGGGGGTCGGGGTGGCGGTGGGACCCCCGTGCCCCCCATGGGGCCTCCCCCCCCCTCGCTGTGGCGCAGGGCCAGGCCCAGAGCCCCCCAGCAGGCCCCACAGCCCCCGCCGGGCCTGGTGTCCCTGTCCCTGCCTCCCGCCCTGACCTTTGACCCTGTGACCTGCCCCCTAAAAGCCTGACCCCTGTCCCCGTGCCCCACATCCCGCCCCCGCCCCCTCGTCCCGCAGCTCAGGCCACGCCCCCGGCGCATGAACCACGCCCCCCCCGAGGCCCCGCCCTCCGAGCGCCACCTCGCGTCCCGCCGCCCGACCCCACCAGCCCCCGCCGCCCGTCGGAAGCCGCTTCCGCTTCCGGGGGCGGTGAGTGGAGGGGCCGCGGTTCCGCCGGGGGGTCCCGCCGCCACCGGGGGGGTTGAGGGGTGGGAAATGGGACGGGGGTGGCTCTGCCGGGGCCTCCAGGGGCGGGGGGGGGGGGGCCCGACGGGGTCCGCTCGGGAGGGTCAGGGCCCAACCGGGTCGTTCCGTGAGGGGCGGGGGGGGGGGGCATTACCGGTCCTGTAGGGGGGAGTCAGACCCCGCCGCGGGGCAGGGGGGCTCCGCCGCGTTCCCGTGCGGGGTTCGGGGCTGCTCCGGCAGACCCGACCCGTCCCGTCCCCCGTCCTGCAGCAGAGCGGCGGCCGTCGGCAATGGCGAACCACCTGCGCTTCCTGGGCCGCACCGTCATGGTCCAGAACGGCAACGTGGAGGCGGCCTACGGCGCGCTCAACCGGTGAGGGGCCGGAGGGGGACCGGGGATGTCGAGGGTCGTGACCCCGGGGGGCTCGGGGGTTCCTGGGGGGGTCCCAGGAGAGCTGGGGGGGTACAGGAGGGTCCCGCGGGGGGAATCGGGGGGTCCCGGGGAGCCCTGGGGGGGTCGCTGGGAGGGCTCTGGTCTCGACAAGGTCCTAATGAGGACCTAAGGATTGTGCTAATTAAAGCGGGTGTAACTAGTTCTTGGCTGGGGTCCTCCTGCTAACCCCCCCAGTGGTGCATCCCTGTGGGCTTCTCGTACCACGAATTGGGTTCAGAACGTACATTTAAGGGCTTTTTTCTATGCTTGAGGCCTCTGAAGCGCGGGAGGGGAGTGAGAGTCATGGGGCACTTTTCTCTCCAGCTCTGTGTCCTGACACATCTCTTTGGATGCGGATTTAATTAAATTAAAATGAACTAAAACCCAAATGAGCACAAACCCAGGCAGGGCTGTGGGCAGAGGTGTCACCGGGGGGGTCGGCGGGTCGGGGGCTGGTGATGGGGTGGCAGGGGAGGAGGTCCTGTCACTGTGCTGAGACCCGCTGTGCTCACCATTGTTTTGTCACGGCTTAACGAAGGTCCGAGGCCGCTCATTCCCCTCCTCATTATCCTCAGCCTGTGGCAGGATGAAAAAAATAATCATTCCAGAGCTCCATTCAAGAGTTAAAAATATAGAAGTGAGGCACAATTTTACCCAAATCTCTGGGGTTTTGACCTGCTGTCGGCTCATTTGCAGAAGGAGATGTGTGGGGGGGGGGGGGTGCAGTGGGTCTCACCCTCTTTTTTCCCCACCCCCCCAAGGATCCTCTCGCAGGACGGGCTGGTGGAGGTGGTGCGGCGGCGGCGGTACTACGAGAAGCCATGCCGCCGGCGGCAACGCCTGGCCTATGAGGCGTGCCGGCGGGTCTACAACGCCGAGATGGGGCGGAAGATCGCCTTCCTGGCGCGGGGCAGCCGCCAGGACCCCTGGCTGGGCTGCTAGGGGGGGCGAGGCGCGCCCCCTCCTCAATAAAGGCCCTCCCCTTAACCCTGTTTTAATTTAGTTGTGGTTAATTACGGCTGATGAGGCGGGACGGGCCTCGCGGCCCCCGGGCAGGTGGTGGGGGACAGCGGGGGGCGGGGTCTTTCGGCGGTCACGTGGTACTAGCGCGCCCCGCCCCTTTCCTACACGCCCCGCCCGCGTGCTGTTCGCGCCGTCCTCCTCCTTCCCGACAGCCCCCGCGCCAAGGGGCGCGCAGGCGCCGCGCTGCCGTTTCCGTTTCCGCCCCGACGTGCCGTCGCCGTTAGGGCCGTTGCCGTCAGGGCCGCCGACCGAGCCGGGGCCTACCGGGGCCGCGCCCTGCCGCGCCCGCTCCGGTGAGGGGAGGGGCCGCCTCTGAGGGCAGGGAGGGCACCGGGCGGGAGACGAGGCGGCTAAGCGGAGGGGGGGGGGGGGGGGGCACCGGGGAGGCCGCGCCTGAGGCCTTCCCCGCTGAGGCCGCGCCGAGGAGTCCTGGGCCGGGGCCCAGCTCCGGTGCCGGGGGAGGTAGGGGGTCGGACGCAGCTGCCGGCAGTAGCGACGGGATGCTAGGGCTGTGCAGGAGGCGAGCGGCCCCCGCGGGTACCGGCTGTGGCGGGGCCGGGGGTCTCCTGCACCGAGCGGGAGCCGTTCGGCGGGGACCGGGCGTCCTTGTCGGGCGGCGGCGGCCTCTCGGCGGGAATTCCGACCCCGGGCCGGCGAGTTTGGGGCGGCGAAGCTGAATTCTTCTTTTTCCTCCTTGAAGGAAGCAGTTTGTCCGGCCGCGGGAGCACCGGCTTCAGTTTCTCACCGTTCTGGGAAGTAACATAGGAAAGCCGGTTAGTGCCTTTATTTTTATATATATATATATATATATATATTTAATATCTCGCTTAGGTGTTGTTTTCCCACCGGGTTCCTGGGAGTCCCCACAGCCCGAGGGTGCTGGGAGCACCAGCGCTGATGGAAACGTTCCCTACGGACACTGACCGGCCTCTTTGCTCTCCCCGTATTCCGAGTGAAAAACCGTTAAACCTGTTGCATTACTCTGTTGGTCTGACAAGGTCGCAGGAGTTGAAAATTATTAATACAGAGTTTAAAAGAAGCTCTAATTATATAACTTCTGCATTTAATAGCATACGTGCGGAAAGTTATTGATGTGTCAGTGTAGTAATTAATTATTTTCACTTGCCTTGAATCTCTGGCTTTGTCCTGAAGCATTACATACTGCAAAGTCAGAAGTTATAGGTGAAACTCTGTAATAACATTCTTTTGGGATGTATTTGATGCTGCTTTTTAATTATCTCTGAGAAACCAGCTGTCAAAAGTACAAGGCTCTGGAGATTTTCAGGTTTTTGGCTGCAGAGAGGTGTGAGCTCTCCAGAGGGAGTGCAGGCCCCCTCCTTGCTGCTCGAAACCAGCAGATTTACTTCTGTCTGCCATTCACGGATCCTAAACGGGGAAAATGCTTCGTTAAAACTCACGCCCCAGCTCTTAATTCTCAGCTTCAGGGATGTGAAACATATTTCATTGGTTTTCTGTTAAAATAGATCTATGTTAAGGCTTTGCAGACCTTTTTGCATGGGGAAGAGATGCCGAGGCCAAACATATTTCCTTAAGAAGATTTTCTTCTCTTTCCAGATAAAGGAGACTTGCTTTCCAAATCAGATTAGGGCCCGGGCGTGTAATTAAACATTATTGCATCTGTAGCCTGTGACTGACAGTGTAAGAACTGCTAATGATTAATGAGGAGAGATGGTTTTTTGCTTTGAAAAATCTGTAATTTCGACTTCGCCGACGACAGCCGCTGGTTTAAGCAGCAAACACAGAGGCAACCAGGCATGTGCTGAAACTTTAAGTATCAGTTAAGTGGAAAGTGATCAAAGTAGTTCATGAACCTCAAGGAAAGAGGCTAATTAAGGGTGAGCAGATACGTGTGAGGTTTTTCTGTATCGGTTTGGAGTGTTATTTGTCTCGCATTGTGCAAGGCAGTTGTCTGTCATCCGTAAGGGAAGGCTGGTGGGATGTAGGAGGTTGAGGGCTTTCCCCGCAGGGTGATCTGTGAGCACAATTTCCCTTCACAGGGCCTGATGCTGCGTCTTGTCTAATTTAGATTAGATATTAGGAAGAAATTCTTTGCTGTGAGGGGGGTGAGTCCCTGGCCCAGGTTGCCCAGAGAAGCTGTGGCTGCCCCATCCCTGGAGGGGTTCAAGGCCAGGTTGGATGGGGCTTGGAGCAACCTGGGCTGGTGGGAGGTGTCCCTGCCCAGGGCAGGGCGTGGGATGGGATGGTCTTTAAGGCCCCTTCCAACCGAAACCGTTCCACGATAATGACAATCTGATACTTTTATTTTACTAGTCTGTGGTTTTCTCGGCTCTCATCTTTATAGGTGCAAGCAAAATAATTCAGTTCAGCTCCTGGCAAAGATGTCGCTCTCCAAAAGGGAATTGGATGAGCTGAAACCATGGATCGAGAAGACAGTGAAGCGAGTCCTGGGGTTCTCGGAGCCCACCGTGGTCACGGCGGCACTGAACTGCGTTGGGAAGGGCATGGACAAAAAGAAAGCAGCTGGTACGTCCCAAGGGCTCTAACCCTGACCCTGCAGGTCTTCGTGCAGCTGGTCAGACAGAGAAAATAGGTGCACACAAAGCCTCAGATCCCTTTGAAATGGCCTCAAATCATATTTAAGCTCGCTCCCTCTATTCCTGGAAGACCAGCCTAATGCTGGGCTGTGTGGTGGGTTGTGGTTTTGTTGCTGGTGGTGGCTGGCAGTGTCTGGGGGGGCGAATGCTGTCCTTGCAGGGGTGGAATCTGGTTTGTGTTGAGCTGGTTTTGTAAAACAAACGAAACCCCACAAAGCTGGAAGCTCTTTAGTGTGCGGGGGGGTGATTCTGTCTCGGCCTCGATGAGGCAGTGGCGAGTGCGTGCAAATCCATGCAGACAGGTGAGACACAATAAAAAGTCTTGGAATACGTCACAAAAAAAGCAGAAGTAAAAAACGAATTTAAGAGCTCTTGTTCTAAAGGAATTGAAAATGATGATTTTACCCATGGCTTTTTTTTTTTTTTTTTTTTAACTATTAGAGCCCTAATTTTTTTCTGGTTTAGGCCTGAACTCCCTCAATCTTACAGAGTTTAAAGCTCCTCACAACAGGATGTGCAGATCCCAGAGGTCTCCGTAGCCCAGCTCGCAGGTCCCGCTGCGTTTGTTGGGTTGAATCCACCTTTAAATATGTGTTATACAGCTCTGCAGAAGTCTCTGCGAATTCTCCATTCTCCCGCTTATCCCACACAGTGAATTCTGAATTTACACAACTCACTTTTCTTTTCCAGACCACCTCAAACCCTTTCTCGATGATTCCACCCTGCGATTTGTGGACAAGCTCTTTGAGGCGGTGGAGGAAGGCCGAAGCTCCAGGCACTCCAAATCCAACAGCGACCGGAACCGGAAGCGAGAGCTGAAGGTGATTATTGATTGCTTTTTTTCTGTGGTTTGGTGGCCGTGGAGACAGCACTGGTACTCTGCCACGCTTTCCTCTTCCAGAGAGGTACATCTCGTAACGCTTAAAGTTCAAGAGAAAAGACCCTGTTCCATGATGAAGTGTGTGAGCCTTTACCTTTCGGTTCTCTTTGCCTTCGGATGAGGTAGCACCGTACTCTCCTTGGTGGGAAACCTGGGCTTTTGGTTTCTTTAAAGATCTCCAGTACAATTGTGCAGCAGAGTAATTTCACAGGGCTCCATCTCTCCGTTTTCTTTCCTACTCTTTACCGCTGCGTTGGCAGTGCTGTGTTTTCACTGGGAGCCTGGGCTTGGTGCTCCCAGCAGCTTCCCCTTGCTCTTCCTTGCCCAGACGCGCCACGTTTCGCTCTGTCAGCCAGCTCTCCCTGTCATTGAGTGAGTGAGGCTCTGTGGTGGGTAATCCTGTGGGTTCTCATTCGTTTTCACATCTGTAACCAACAGAGGGTGATTTTTGACAACTCCTGTCGGAGCACAAGGTGAATTTCAGCAGGGATTTAATAGCTCTCTGGTGTTTCTCCCATCTAACGCTTGTCTGGGATGATGGAAGTCTCATGCATCCAAACCTGTTTTCACTTCCTTTCTTCTCTTGAAGACTTTACTCGCCATCTTCTGGAATTGCATTTTTTCCATCACTCGCATACCGAGTTTAAAAGGGGCTACTCTCCATGCTGCTCCCCGCTTACAAAGTAAGTTTCCTTTCACTTTTTCTGAGGTTCCTATTTTATGGCAATCTGTGTTTCTCTGTGACAGTTTTAGTCAGCGCTTAACCTCAGTTAGCTAGAATACTCCTGTTCAGGATTTGAATCTCTTCAGGTGTATTGGGAGACAGCTGCCATCACTCCCTATTTTCTGTTAGAAACTTGCTGAGGCTTTAACTGGTGCCGGGGAAGGGTTCCCTCCAGGTCTGGCTACGTTACCCAGTTAACGAACGGTGTGTTAAAACAGCTTCCACCCTGCAGAGCTGGTGCAACCCAATTTACTGATCTGGAGAGGTTTGGGTTCATGTGTCCCAGCCCCCTGTGAGCGGCGGTAGCTTAAAAGGACTTCAGTCTTCTGCAGCTTTCTTGGTCACAACCGAAGTGCCAAAAAGCATCTTTCAAGTATTTCCATGCTGCCGTTCTGCTTTAATTTGGGTATTGGGCTGGCACAGCCACTCACTGTGCCGAGCTGCCACAGGGCCATTAGAGAGCAAGGTTTTGGGTAGGCTGGTGGATCCCAGCTGCTCCCCTCTTGTTTTTGACCTCCTGGGGAGATGGCAGAGAGATAGAGACGTCATCAGTACCGTCACCGCTTGGTGCTTCATGGTGGCAGGATCGCCAGCTGCAGCCTGGCGGGGTGACTCCTGCAGCCCCGTGGCACAGCTAACACGCGTGGATCCTGCCTCTCTTCGCAAGTTGAATTCAGATTGTGCCCGCTTTTGGGCTGTCTTGTCCTCTCATCTTCCTCGTGGCTGTGGCCAGTGCGCTGCAGGACACGGGGAGGGAGCAGCAGCCTGTTGCAGAGGGGATCTCGTGCTGGCAGGGTGGAGCAGGGATGGGGCTGGCTGTGGAGTAGGTGATTCTTCTCCAGTGAAGCGTCTGCTGGGGTGTCTCGCATGAGTGCAGATGGTTAATGGTGTTCTCAGCTTCCCAGCTAACACGAAAGCAGGGCTGGGAAGCGGCAGAGCAGACCTATCCTCTTCTCTTGGCTCCTGGCATTGGGACAGGCATCTCGCCTGCCAAATCGTCAACGCTGCTCTCCGGAATTACCTTTCTTGGAGGTCCTCCATCAAGATCTAGATCTGTCCTGACCCTGCTGTAACACAAGATGCTCTAGAGAGGTTGTCACATCATGGCTGTACTTACAGACTGGCTTCCCCTCCCACCCCAGTGCAGCTTTTAGAGTTGAATTTATACTTGCACACGTAGATCTTCTAGCAACAAGCAGTGGATTAATTCAGAATGCTGCTTACTGGTCACGTTAGCTGTCTTCAGCATGCTGCCTGGCCTGCCGTCTCTCTCCTTGGTTAACTCTTGTGGGGTAGGTCGTTGCTTGGGAAGTTTCAGGAACTAAAACGTAATGGTTTACACACTTTATACTATGGGCAAGTCCTTTCTCTTGAACTTGTAGGTTTTCCAAGAAGTACCTGTGTCTGGATGAGGAAGTGTCCTTGTAGAATATGAATAGAAGAAGGGATTGCAACTAACGCTTACAACCGGTGTGTATATTTTCTTTTCAAATAACACCTTGACACACACACTACAGTAACCCAGCCGCATGGACAAATCCAGTTTACTGTACACGAACCAGCCACTGACTCAATGAAAGCCGTGGCCGCAGTCTCCCAAGCTGGGGTGTGCTTTGACGGCACGCTTTCCTGGCTCCCCGAGCGCAGAGCTCCCTCTGAAGCGCGCCTCGCCTTTTCTTTTGTGACCCTCACGCTGTATGCGAGTCCATCAGCGTGGGCATTGCTCTGCCTGCTCTCTGAGCTTCTCCGGAGCGGCTCAGTTTGAGTGTGGCATCTTTGGATCTAAGCTGGAGTCGGCTGGGTCGGAGCGTGAGGGAACGCCGCAGGTATCCTGACCTGCTCCGGGTCTGGGGCTGCATCCTGCTCTTGGGGAGGATGTGGTAGGACAGCGCAGCTTCCCTCACCAGACCCCTCTGAAGCTGGTGGAAGACGTGGAAACCATTTTAGCCCAGTCAGGTCAGCTTGTGGGCAGGCTTTTTCCATCTCTCCGGATAGCTGGGCAAGATCTCAAATCTCCTCAGTGCCGAAAAACCTTTGCCTGCCTGAGAGAACCATGTTGGCTTTTACACTGGCACGTCCCTGTGATGTCTCCTGTCCTTCAATCTCTTGCATGGACCATCATTGATGCTTCTGTGGTGGGGGACCAGGGCACAGGCTTCATGCAGGGTTACCAGTAGATCAGCCTGCGAGTGCCGCCCTGGAAACTCTGAACCACAGCGCGGTGCTGAGCGTACGGTGCTGGATCTGATCCGCCTGGTGGTTTCTCATCTTAAAACAGTGGCCGTGAGGAGAACTTTGTTTTTAACCACAGTTTTCTCCTCCTCTTTTTTAAATTAGGATGTGTTTGGTGATGACTCTGAGGTATCCAAGGAATCTTCCGGCGTCAAGAAGCGGCGCATACCGCGATTTGAGGAGGTTGAGGATGAGCCTGAGGTCATACCAGGACCCCCGTCAGAGAGCCCTGGGATGCTGACCAAGCTACAGGTCAGTCTAACTAGGCTGTTACACGAGCTCTGCCCCAGAATAGAGCTGCCCCGGTCTAGGATCTCAAATCCCAGCATGGTTTAGCATTTACTTTATCGTAATTCATATAACAAGCTGAGCAAGTTGCTTTTGACTGCCCTTTGCTGCGGTCATTGCCTCTGTTCCCTTCGCAAGGCTCCCTGCCGCTTCTGCGTTCGGCTGATGATAATGCAAAGCCTTCGAGTGGGGAAAGTTTGGATGTTTTCTTCGCATGAGCTGGAGTAAATGGTCTTGGTAGAGTGTGCCTGCACTGTTAGATTCTTTCTCTGCGGCTGGGGTTGTTGATTAGAGCAGTTCGATACAATTCCGCTCTCACATGCATTTGCAGTTGTAAAAGGGTGCTGAGGACCCCATGTCCCCTTCTGATAGAGGGAAGAAAAACTCATTCTCCAGTTTTCTTTCCACAGATCAAACAGATGATGGAAGCAGCCACCCGGCAGATCGAAGAGCGGAAAAAGCAGCTGAGTTTCATCAGTCCTCCGACACCACAGGTACAACCGGCAAGTCCCGTGGTCCCTCTTTCACCTATGACACGTTGACTTCGGTGCGTTGCAACAGTCAGGTAACGAAACTTCTTTCTCTGTCAACAGCCAAAAATTTCTTCTTCATCCCAATCGGAACGACTCCCCATTGGCAACACCATCCAGCCCTCCCAGGCAGCGACGTTCATGAATGATGCCATTGAGAAGGCCAGGAAAGCTGCGGAGCTGCAGGCCCGAATCCAGGCTCAGCTGGCCTTGAAACCAGGGCTCATCGGCAACGCCAACATGGTGGGGCTGGCCAACCTGCACGCCATGGGGATCGCGCCGCCGTGAGTACCTGCTGTTCGCTGTGGGCTCCTGGCGAGCGTAACGCCAGAATGCCGATGGAAGGTCTGACCAAAGGCTTCTCCAGAACTGCTGGTTCCCTGGCAGTGGCCTTAATGGCTGCTAAAGGAACAAATTTTATGTTAAAGAGGTGAAATGGAGGTTAATCCTTCCTTGGGTGAGACTCTCCCAAAGTCTGCATGTGAGATTTGAGTCCTTTCTGGCAGCATAATGAGACTTAATGTTATGAGGAGGCCTTTCACAAGTCGTGGGCTGGTTTGGTGCTCACCGTGGAAATAAGGCTCACATTTCGTTTGAGTTAATGCTATACTCGCATTTTAACGCAACTTATCTTGTCTTGCCGCCAGGAAAGTGGAGCTGAAGGATCAGACAAAGCCTACGCCGCTGATCTTGGATGAGCAAGGCCGAACTGTTGATGCGACTGGTAAAGAGATTGAGTTGACTCACCGCATGCCAACCCTAAAAGCAAACATCAGAGCTGTGAAGAGAGAGCAGTTCAAACAGCAGCTTAAAGAAAAGCCCTCGGAAGATATGGAGTCGAACACTTACTTTGACCCCCGCGTCTCCATAACCCCAGCCCAGCGTCAGAAACGCACCTTTAAGTTCCATGAAAAAGGCAAATTTGAGAAAATTGCCCAGAGGTTGCGAACGAAGGTATTTGAGGTCTTGCCATGCTAACTGAGAGCATGAAGTGAGGGTTCGGTTCGGGATGGGAGTCGATGCTCCTCTCCTGGGATGTGAAAGGAGCTGTGTTGGCTTTGAAGAAGCTTTTCAGTAACATCACCTGAAACTTTTCTGTCAACATTGTCCTTGTTGGAAAGGCAGGCATCCAAATTAGGACATGTGTGCGGAAAGTGTTTTCTTACAGCTAGTGTCACTTGATAACAGACAAAATCTATTTTTTTTTCTTTTATTTTTTTCTACAAAAGATTGAAAATTTCCAAAAGAGAATTTTCTGGCTGAGTGTTCTTTACTCATGAGGAATCGCTCCAGAGGTGGAGATTTAAAGGAATCTTGGTAAAATGCCCAAGTTCTTGGGGAGAAGGGGAGAGAAAAGAGCTTCATTAGAAAAGTCCAGGGATATGATGCCTATGGGGAGATAGTTCTTTGGGATCGCTCCATGCGCCTAGAAGGCTCAGTAAAAAGACCAGATTTTTGTCAGGTTCATGAGCTTCTGCAAAAGCACTCTGCTGTCACGCGTGGTGTCGTTTCTTCTGCGGTCTGCTTCAGATTGCTTATAAAAAAAATAAATAAATGAGCAGGTGCATACATATTGTGCTTTTCCTGAAGGTTGTGCTATTTTGGAATGACCTTTCTGTGCCATTTTCCTCTCCATCTTCACAGGCTCAACTAGAAAAACTGCAGGCAGAGATCTCGCAAGCCGCCAGGAAGACAGGGATACACACTTCCACCAAGTTGGCTCTTATTACCCCAAAGAAGGAGCTGAAAGAGGGGGAGATCCCAGAGATAGAGTGGTGGGACTCCTACATCATCCCTAACGGCCTTGACTTGTAAGTATTTTATTTGCCAGGTTTTGAGCGTTCTGCCGCAGGAGGAAACTCGAGGAGCTTCTCGGGGGTAACGTGATGGTTGAGGTCAGGTTGGACGGGGCTTGGAGCAACCTGGTCTAGTGGAAGGGTTGGAGCTAGATGATCTTCAAGGTCCCTTCCAACTCTGACCATTGTATGATAAATCAGGGCAGATGTACCTGCTTGAGCTATTGAATTCCACCTCCCTCATCTCTGAGATCCACATGGGCACTAGTTTCGCTCACAAAGTCTCTCCTGGGGCTGGTGGTAGGCATCTGCCCACCTCCTGTGTTGGAGGCAGTGTTCCCTCAGTGACTGAGGAGGTGACTGCCTTGGAGTTAGAGGGCGTTTTTGGCCCAAAGTTGGTGGTGTGTTTTGGGTTTTTTTTCAAGTATTTTTCTGACCAAGTCTTGTTCACGGTAGATTTATGGGAATCCTGCCTCCTAGCCATGAAATGTGGGTGGATATTCCACTGGGGTAGACACCTACGCATTAATACTACATCACTGCGTGTCTCCTTCAGCACATCAAGCTCTGATCTGTGCCTTGGGTAGGAATTTGTGTGTGTTGCATACCCTCCACGGCTGGCCCAAGGGAAGCATTATGTTTCTTTTCCATGGATCACGTTTAAGGGAACACAGGAACTCAGGCTGGGGTTTTTGCAATGACACCCAACTCTCCCCTTTCTAGAAAAGGTGGAACGTCTTCAAAGAGAGACGAGTACTTCGGGATCACAAACCTCGTGGAGCACCCAGCACAGCTCAACCCCCCAGGTACTGCCCCAATTTTGGTTGACTTTGCTGTTAAACTAGAGACAAAATACTTAGTGGGTAAACCAGCCTGCAAGTCCCCACTTGTAACACTGCAGCCCGGCATCTCTTGTCCCTGCGATGAGAAGAAATTGTGCAAAGATAAGCCTGAAAGCTCTGCAGAGATCACGGGAATTGCGAGGGAGAGTCTCTGCCCTGTTTTTGGAAACTTGATATAAAACCTGTAGCAGTTACCAGTAACTTGCTGCCTGTCGGTGGCCTTCTCCATGCTTGCTGGGGTGGCAGCACAGACATGAGCTCCTCGCCTCCAGCAGGTTGGTTTTGACCTCCTTGCCCTGAGGAAAGGACATAAAATTAACCGCAGAGCGTTTTACTTTTCAGTAAAACCAAAAAATAGACAGAACCCATTTTCCTGGTTTCGTGTTTCATGCAAACAGCCTGCAGCGCTGCAGAGGTCGGATTTGTCGATGAAGTGCGGATATAACGGAGCGTGGTATGGGGGTAATGGTTGCAGGCAGTATTTTGCTTCTTCAAAAGCAGATCTATGTTCATCTTGCCTTGTTTCTCTTCCCAGTGGACAGTGACATGCCAGTGACCCTGGGCGTTTATTTAACTAAGAAAGAGCAGAAGAAATTACGGCGACAGACTCGGAGAGAAGCCCAGAAGGAGCTGCAAGAGAAAGTCAGACTGGGCCTGATGCCACCACCGGAGCCCAAAGGTAACCAACAGCAACAGCGGGCAAGCTGGGAGCAGAACTCCGGGCCAGTGTGGGCCCTCAGATGGCAAACCAGTTGCCCGGGCCAAACCTGGAGGTGGTTGGGAATGCTGCAGGCAGCACAGTCTCTATGGGATCGCACAGATCTGTGCCACGTGTGATGGTGTGATCTGATACCAGCCCGTACAGTCGGTGTACGAGCCTGCAGACGTGCCTGGTGTTTCTGTGCTGGGCCGTTACGGCAAGCTGGTGTCCGGCTGGAGCCTCTCACAGCTCCTCTCCCGTTTCCCTTGCAGTAAGAATTTCAAACCTGATGCGAGTACTGGGAACGGAAGCTGTTCAGGACCCAACAAAAGTCGAAGCTCACGTTAGAGCGCAGATGGCAAAGAGACAGAAGTAGGTGGCACGTTGTACCATTTTTTCGGGGCCATTTTTAAATGGATTTAGTGCCGTTGCTGCATTTGTTTGTACAGAACAAAATCCCTGAACTGATGCAGCGAAGCAGGAGCAGTGGGATGTTGTGTGTGTTGCTCTTGTAGCCTATTTTAGCTTGCCTGGAATGACCCCCCCGAGGCCCAGGGGGGCAGCTGGGTCTCGGTGATCAGATCTTGCCACTGGAGAGTGGCCTCGTGCCCTGTATTAAATGAGTTTCTTACCATGATGGTGGTCGCAGTTGTTACTAATTAATGTTTTCAGGGAAGAGACTGAGGATGAATTGGACTGGGGAGTGGATTAAAAAACCGACATGCTTTTAATTCGGGCAGAAATCCGGGCAGGAGTTGCAGCTGCTTTGGGATCTGTGGAACATATTCTGTGCTGAAGAAGAGAAGGATCCATTTTGATGCCGTAACGGGTGCGTCATAGGCTGCTTTGTGCTTATTGCTGCCTCTCTCTTTGCATCCAGAGCTCATGAAGAAGCAAACGCTGCGAGAAAGCTCACAGCGGAACAGCGAAAAGCCAAGAAGGTGAAAAAGCTGAAGGAAGACGTTTCACAGGGAGTTCACATAGCTGTGTACAGGTGAGTGCAGGGCCAGGACCTCTTGGCGGTGGTTCACCCTACGTCTCTTTCTAAATGAACCTGACACGTTCCCTATAAAAACACGCCGATGGAGAGGAGCAGCCTTCAGTAGCAGGACTGTGCACCCGCTTGTCAGGTTTCCATCAAGCACTGCCCGTAGCAATGACACCGTCCCAAATGACGTGTCTGTTAACTCTGTCCTTAACTCATTCTGTCACAGCCGAGCCCTAAAAACACGTGTCGGGTTTGGAGCGTTTCATCTGGGATTGAAGTTTCTGATGAGGAGAGCCATTTCCCAGCTGTCTAAGCTAAGCTGGTGCACTGATGTCCAGAAATCAGGAAACTTTAGAGTTCTAAATGAAATGAGAATGGGAAGGGACGGACGCAGCCTCTCTGAGCAGTCCGATAGCAAACGTGTGTCACTTTGAGCTGTGGGTAAAGCCCCTGAGGGACCCAGCTGAGGCAGGGTAGGGACCTCTTATGGTGATAATAGTTCTGTTTTTCCACAAATGTTTGTCTTTATTTATTTATTTATTTATTTTTTAATCCTTAGGGTCAGAAACTTGAGCAACCCAGCAAAAAAATTCAAAATCGAGGCAAACGCTGGCCAGCTGTACTTAACAGGCGTGGTGGTTTTACACAAAGACGTCAACGTGGTGGTGGTAGAAGGAGGTGAGGACTTCGGAGGCTGGTTTTTGGTCAGTGTAGCATTCAAAAGCTTGCCTCTAGCAAAAATTACCATGGAAATTGTTGACTGAGGGTTCCGTAAGGGCAAGAAAGTGAAGAGGCCATTTGAAACTCCCTTAATTACGGCGCTAATGGGGTTAGTGCTGACTGCGGAGCGCACTGTAATCCAGTTAGAAAACCCAGCGCGTTTGACGTTAAAGGGAAAAAGCACTTGATTTGAATCCTTGATGCTCTGTGAGCAGGTGCTCAGAGCGAGAGCCTCGGCTCTGGCACGGTTCCTCGTGGTTTGCACAGTTCTAGGTAATTTTGGGAGGTGTTGAAGAGCCTGTTTCTTTACTCTTTTTTTTCCCCAGGCCCGAAAGCACAGAAGAAGTTCAAACGTCTTATGCTTCATCGAATAAAATGGGATGAGCAAACATCGAACACAAAGGGAGAGGGTAAGTGTAAAACTGCGCGGAGGGGTGGCGAAGCGGCTCTTCGGGCCTAAAATTAGCTTTATTGGTTGTTTTATTTCAGATGATGATGAGTCCGACGAGGAGTCTGTTAAGAAAACAAACAAATGCTCTCTGGTTTGGGAGGTGAGTCGCGGGTGTAGTTCAATACGGGGGGGCCTAAGGCTTGGGGGGAAAAAACGATGAAATGGGAGAAATTACGTTTCAAGGCACTGGATTGGATGCAAACCTGCCGCTCTGACTCTTTCCGTAGCGTTAGCAGAACTAGGAGAGTCTCCCACATACAGTGCTCCCTTAGTCACGCCTCAGCTTGGGAAAATGTTTATTCCCGAGTTCCTTGAGTCGCTCGAAGCCGCGTTTCCCCTGACTTTTCCCCAGAGATGGGTCAGAAACCGTCTCTTTTCTCCTCCCCAGGGCACAGCGAAGGACCGCAGCTTCGGTGAAATGAAATTTAAGCAGTGCCCCACGGAGAACATGGCACGGGAGCACTTTAAAAAGCACGGCGCCGAGCACTACTGGGACCTGGCGCTCAGCGAGTCGGTGCTGGAGTCCACGGACTGAGGCGAGGGGCCGCTGCCGCCCCCCGCCTCCCACCACCGCCCCTCCCGGACCTCGGACAGCCCCCTCCTCCTCCCGCTCTCCCGCAGCACACTGATTAAAGACATATTTTTTAAAACAAGTCACCGTTAACGCTGGTTTTCTGGAGCAACGGGGGTCTGCGGGAAGAAGGGTGAAGGGGGGTGGGGGGGGCTGTCAAAGGTGTCTTTGGGGGAACCGTGGGACGCAGGCCGCCCGTGAGGGCCTGGCGGTGACAGGACCCGCCTCCTCTTGCTTTATTTACACCGTAAAATGCTTATTTTTTTTAAAGCCGCAGCTGTTTTCCAGCCCCGGGGGCTGTACCCAGGCCCCATGCCCCCCGCCCGGCCGGGGGCGGCCGCCATCTTGCGTGGGGGGGCGGCACCGCGCACGCGCCGAGGGGCGGGGCCGCGGGGCGCAGGCGCGGCGGGGCGGGGGCAGGGTGGCGCGTGCGCGGTGACGCGGCGGCGCAGGCGCGGGGCGGGGGGGGGGGGCGCCGCGGCGGCCCGTGTGAGGGAGCCCGGCACAAAATGGCGGCGGGGGGGGCGGGCGCTGCCTGCGGGGGGGGGCCGGCCGGTGACTGCGCCGCCGCCGCTCGCCGCTCCCAGCCGCCGCCCGGGGCAGCTGCGGGGACGGGCCCGACGGGTCCGCGGCCTTGAACGATCGTCCCTCGGGGGGGGGGGAGGGGGGGCGGCGCCGCTCGGCCGCCTCCTCTCTTCAGCCCGCCGCGGCTGGGCCGCCGCATTCCCCGCCCCGCCGCGGCGCGGCCCCCGCCGCCTTTCCTAAGGCCGAGAGAGGAACGGGGGGCGCCGCGCCGCCGCCGCCCTCCGCGCGGCCCGGTTGGGCGAGCAGGGCGGGAAGATGGCGGCGGGCGGCGGAGGCGGCGGCCGGGCCTCCTCCTCCTCGGCCGCCGCCTCCTCCTCCTCGGCCGGGGCGCTGGAGGCCTCGCTCGACAGGAAGCTGCAGGCGGTGACCAACACGATGGAGTCCATCCAGGGCCTCTCCTCCTGGTGCCTGGAGAACAAGCGGCACCACAGCACCATCGTCTACCACTGGATGAAGTGGCTGCGCCGCTGTGAGTGCGGGGAAGCGGCCCGGGGCGGGGGCCACACCGGCAGCAGGGGGGACCGTCCCTTGTGCTCGGGCGAGTGCTCGCCCGCCTCGCCGTGGCCCGGCGTCCCTCGGGGCGAGGACGGGGCGCGAGTGGGCTCCTGCGGTTGGGGGAAGGAGATGAGGTGTGGACAGGGATTTGGGACCCCGCGTCAGGCAGCGAAGTGAAATCTCTGAGGTTTTCTGTCCCCTCGGAAACCGGTTGCGTGGCCTCTGAGCAGCGTTTTTGCTCAGCATCACCTTGTCGCGCCCAGAAAAAAACAAATTGGGTGGCTGCACCTGAACGGCAGCACCTTCGACCTCCAGAGTTCTGCCTGCGTGGGGCCAGGATCTTCTGAAACGTTGTTTTGAGAGCTGGGGGGGAAGATGGTTAAGCATTGTGGGGTGAGGGACTGTCACTCTCCCCTTCTACGGGCAAAGCAGCCTGTTGTGGGCACAAATTGGGTGCCAACTCTCGGATTTAGCAAGAGCCCACGGGCGACGCAGCAGTGACCAGCGAGTGGGAAAGTTAATGTTTTCACGAGACTAAACAAGGTGGCATTATCTCCGCTGTCTCGCCGCCACGTGAAGGTTTTGCCTGTTGTCGCAGGAGTTATAAAGTAAGCTTTGCAGTAACGTGAAGATAACGTTCCCATCCCAAAGCGTTGCTCTGGTTTGTGCTAAACCCTCTGTAAAGTTTGGGATAGTTTGTTTTCTCTGTCGAGGCCCTTCTGCAAAGTGCGGAGGGCCCTCTGTCCCCTAGATTTTGATTTGTGTTTTTCCTTGTCCGCGTACTCCTTCGTTAAAGAGAGTGTGGTAAGAGCCTGAGGGCTGCTCTCTGGTCCCTGTGACCTGCTGGTGAGGAGAAGCTGGTCCTGGTCCATCCTGCCTTGCTGTCGTTGTTTGCCTCTCCTGGAAATCCTCTCTCTCCTGACAGCCCTCATCCCCTGGGGGATACTGCAGGTCCATCCTTGGTCCTTTCCTCCCTCTTGCTCTGAGCATGCCCCTCCAAACAAAATCCAGCTCCCATCTCTCCTTGGGATGTGCAGACTCCTCTGGACTTGGCGTCTCTTGTCACAGCTGCCATTTGGCTCCTCTAGGACCTTGGTGAATGTCTTGCTGTAGGTCAGGCTCAGCACAACGCAGCTCCTCATTCCCTGCCTGTACCTCGGGGCAGGTCCTTGCTTTGCCCAGCCGCTCGCCAGGAGCATGAAGTCTTTGTGCGAGTGCAGATCCCCCATGTTTATCGTCCTGCAGCTCCCGTCCTGCTGGCTCATGGAGCGGAGACTCTGCCCTGGACTCCTGCTGCTTCTCCGTGGCTGACATTCATCTTTCAGCTCCTGGCCAAGGCAGCTGAGCTTCCAGGGACACTGCTTTGATGCTGCCCCTTCCTTCTCCCTTGCACTTCTCCGTTACTCCTTCCCTCCTTCCCAAGCTCATCAAAAGTAATTTAATTGCTCCGACTTGCAGGGCCCTTGCTGCTCTGTTCCTGCCCTGCCAGCTCACGTCCGCTGCTGGTCTGTCATCTCCTGCCCCTCAGCCTGTGGGGGGTACCACAGCCTGGACTTTCTGTTTTATTTTGGTGCGAGTGCTTTCAAGGCTGAGAGAGCTGGGGGGGCTCAGCCTGGAGAAGAGAAGGCTCCGGGGAGACCTTCCAGCCCCTTCCAGTCCCTCAAGGGGCTCCAGGAAAGCTGGGGAGGGACTCTGGAGCAGGGAGGGGAGCCATAGGACGAGGGGGAAGGGTTTTCCACTGGAAGAGGGGAGATTGAGATGAGATGTGAGGCAGAAATCCTTTGCTGTGAGGGGGGTGAGTCCCTGGCGCAGGTTGCCCAGAGAAGCTGTGGCTGCCCCATCCCTGGAGGGGTTCAAGGTCAGGTTGGACGGGGCTTGAAGCAACGTGGGCTGGTGGGAGGTGTCCCTGCCCAGGGCAGGGCGGGGGATGAGATGGTCCTTAAGGTCCCTTCCCACCCAAACTGTTCCATGATTCCATTGCACAGCCCTCACAAGGATCTCCCCTCAACACCCCTCATGTTTGTCCAAGTACCTCCTTAAACGTCTTATCACCCTTGACAGCAGCTGTGATGCTGCCGTGCCCTGAGCCCTGATTATTTGGTTACTTCCCCCTTAAATGGAGCTTTCTTCCTGCTTTTCTCTTCATGGTACACTTCATTCTCTGCCCCAAGGACCTTGCAGCCTCTCCGTGTCCTCACACGGTGGGAAGTCGCGGTCCCAACCAGAAGAGTTCAGTGCTAATAATGAAAAGCACAGCTTACTTGGGTGTTCCTTTTCCAGCTTCTAAATATTTTAACTCCAAAGCTTCTACGAACGTGGAAAATCTGCTTTTTCCAGGGAGATCCTTGTGAAGGATGGATGCGGTGGGATCAGGGGCTGTATCTCAGTGCTCTGCCCGGGTGAAGATGAAGGCGCCTGTTTAATCGGGGGAGCAGTGCTTTCATATCTCTTAGATGTTCATCTCTATTAAGTGTGGAACCCTTGAGTAAGGCAGTTCCTGCCCGATGTCCCTCCAGCAATGCCGGTGTGTGGCTGAGGGTGGCTTCTTGCAGGAGGCCTGTAGAAGATGTCAAGTAAGGGGGGGAAATGGATGTTTTTATTCTTTATCCTCTATAAATCAGAGTAACTAGACATTGGGCTGGCCTGTGGGGCAATTGGTGCTCCTGCCTCAGGCTTTGAAGTGATTTTGCCTGAGTGCTGGAGGTCTCGTGGGTGCTTCTGCCCGGGGGGGTTGGTCGGTCCCTGTCCCCCTGCATGCCCTTGATAGGAAACAGCTGCATTTTGCTGTGAGTATTTCCTAGCATCTGCATTTTACCATATCTCAAAGGATTTTTCTGTGCTTCACTGTTAGATATTTGTTTCGGATGATGTGAAATGTCCAGTTTAACCAAAGATGCTGCGATTTGGACAAAGAATTTCATCCTTTCAGGAAAAAAAAATTAATTATTGCTGGTATTTGGATATGTTGCTGTCAGCATGGGCATCTCCCTTCCTGGGACAAGTTTGTCCTGAGTGTGAGCTGGTCACGGTTGTTGGCCAAGAGCTTCACAATGTTTCTGCGAGGTAACACTGCGATAACTTTACCTCTGGGAAGTTTCTGTTGTGAATCAAGAGCTTTCATGCAGGTGGGTCATCTTGTTGGTGGGTTCATGCGAGCAGCTCTTAAATGCGAGTTAAATTGGATGCATGGCATGCTGGCCATGCGGAGACATCGGTTGGTGGAGCAGGCAGCCATCCTGGAGCTCGGCAAAAAGCTAGGGTGGGCTCAGTTATAAAATTGCCTTTTTCTTGTCTAGATTTCCTCTCTGGTTTAAGCCGAGATAGTCTAAGAGTAATTAAGAAGCCATTCACCCATCAGATATGGCCAGTTGCATAATGTTGTTGAAACCCCTTGTCCAAAGTGCATTTTGGACCCAAAGGTGCTTCATGCAGTTTGTCCATAGCCTAGGTATTGGTCTAGCATAGATTTTTTTTTTTCCTACTGTGCGATTAGGGTGAATCTTGTTTTATAAATATTAGTTCTAAATTGAGGAGCTAAATTAATTCTGTCTTGGCTGAGGTCTGCGTTCAGCCTTGTGGAATGGTGGTAGAGGTGATGGTGCGAGCCATGCTCCATGCGTTTGGCATTTCTCTTGAAGTTGGCTCCGGGTTTTTCTGCTGCATTTGAAGGCTGTGTATATGTTGAATTGTTTAAATCAAAGGTTTGTATCTGTTCAAGATCTGTTTTCCTTTATGTCATAAGATCTGAAATCAGTGCTATCTCTGCTGGTGGATAACATCGTTGGGATAGAAGGAGCATCCAGTGACCCGCGGGTGAATTAGCAGTGGAGTGCTGGATTTTAATTAAATTGCAGAAACCCCATTTTGATGAGATGATGATCTGATAGATTATTGAGGCTGGCGTTTTGGGGAAAGCTGGCTCCGAATCATTTTTCGAAGCCAGGCGAGTGCAGCACCGCTCCGGTTGGATTTCCAACCCTCCGGGCAGAGCAGAGTGCTCCTGGCTCCGCTTCTCGCTCAAACAAACAAACCCCAGTCTGCTGGGTAAGCACGTTTAGGCTGAAGGTTGTAAATAACAGTTTCTGGTAAGGAAACCTTGGGTTGTGTTTGTTGCTATAAAAGATTATTCTGGGACATGGGAGCAGAGACTCCTTGACACAGCAGCTGCCAGAGAGGTGTTGAAGTAGCCTGGTGGGAATGGTGAAAAATAACATCCAGCAAAAAATATCTGGAAAATATGTAAGAAGCCGTGAGAAACAAGTGAGAAACCGGCTGCAGTGCTGGGGGAGGCCGGGTTTGGGTCTCGCACTTTGGGCCATCCCGGGGGCTGGCTGTCCCGTTGACCCACTGTGCTGTTCCTGCCCTGCATTTGGGGCTGGACGATGCTTGTTGCTCACCCACCAGTCTGTGGCGACACTCAGTGGGCACCAGCAACGAGCAAGAAGAATCAGTGCCGCTTGCAGGGGCTTGTGGAGTCTCTTCGCTTTGCAGCATCAACCTGTTGAGGATTTGGCGATCAAACCAAACTAAGCCCTTGCATGTGTCCTCAGCTTTGCTTTACTCAGGAGGCTGCCTTCTGTGAAGGATCTCCATTTTGAACAACCACGTCGCTAAATTATCCTTCAGTGTATCGGTAGGTCAGCGTGTGTTCCTGGCGTGAGCTTTTAAAGCAAGCTCGCTGACTGCCTGTGCTCGGTGCGTGCTGGACACAGGTCTGCTTCCCTGGTGCCGATTCCTCAGACGGGATGGAGCCCTCCTGCAGGAAAGGCGTGGGAGAGCACGAGCAAGAATTGTGCACAGAGGTGAATCCCAGAAAGCACCAGCGTTTCATGCCCAGCTTCCCATGGCACACCGTGTCATTCGTGAGCAGGGTTTCTCTGCCTTATAATAAGGCTTTTAAACAATTGCGTTCAGTATGCTAAAAATGAACTAATGCTCAATTTCTGTGGCTACGCTCCTACTTTGATGGACTCCTTGCCAGCAGTCTGATGGTGGCCACTGACCCTCTTCTCCTTGTCGGAGAGGAATATTGGAAAAGAGGGAGGCGATAAAATTTAACAATCAGTTTCCAATAAAAGCATGCGAGCTTACTGCTGGCTGGAAAATACTCATGGGGTGGTTCTTCCTTAGGCACAAATGAGTTTTGTGAAATTCCTGGCTTTATTTCTGGTTGCTTTTGAGCAGGAGGAGATTGAATGGCCATGGTGGGTGGTTTGGGGTTTTCCTGCGACCGGTTGTGAACACGGGAGTGGTGTCAGTCAGGGTAAGCTCCCACCACAGGCTCTGGACCAGGGATGATGTTAAGAGTTTCTCGATGGGAAACCCGGAGACCAGGAGAGCTGCGAGGTGCAGTTGTGCCGCGGGAAGAGGCTCTGCCAGAGTAGGGGCAACTGGAAAATGAAGCGGGATAGAGAATGAAGGGATTGGTAGTTAAAAACTCTGATTACTAATGCGGCTGGAAAGGTGGGAGCCTGATAGAGCTCACGGGCACGTGAAACAAAACCGTCTATTGTCAGCATTCCTATATTGAAATCCTCGTATTGTGTCATTAAATTAAGTGAAGCGGCTAATTAGCATGTGGATGAGCTTACTGCACTACAAGCGCTGTTACTGGCCGACAGAAGAGGAGGTTTGGTGAAATAATTAAATTCAGAGCTGAATGTAAGGAGGATCAGAGGTGCGTTGTTTGGAGTCCGGCTGTGGGTGGGAGGTCTGGGTGCAAAGGTCAGCGCCGGCTCGATGGGGACAGGGGAGGTATTTTTGGCAAAATCAGTCTCTGGAGGAGAAGGAATGGGGATCCAGGGTCCTTTGTGGGCCGCACAAAAGCTGGCGTTAAATTGCACGATGGAAAGAGCCATCCAGGCAGTCGCCTCCAAGGAACTGGCAGCGCTTTTTAAACATATCAATAAACGTTGCTTTATTAATAGGAGGCATTTAAAGGGATGTGGAGAAGGTCTCTCCCTGTCTGTAGTAAGGGCCTTCTGGACAGCCATGAACATAGGTACGTGCCTGGTAAAACCTCCCTGACAATGCTGCCGATCTTAGAGACGATTTCAAGCTATTGCAGCTTAAAAAAAGGGAGATTTATACATGGTGTTTCTTAGAGGCCACTTATTCACATTTTCTAAGTTATTAAACAAGAGATTGCACTGAGTCAGTAGGCAAATGGAGTGATGCTGGAGCTTCAGAGACCAGACCAGACACACAGTCTGGAGTGGTTGCAGAAGTTCGTGCCGTTTTGTGTTCGGCCTCTTACCATGGGCGATGCTGATCTTTCTGGCTGTGCAGTCCCTTTCGCAGCACGGGTATTGTAGAAATAGCACAGGGTCGATAGCTTTTTGTGTCCTTTCTAAGCCGGAGTCAGAGTCAAGGCTTGACGTTAACAAACATGATTTAGTTTTTGGGAAGATCTGGAAACGATTTGTAAATTGAAGATTTCCTCTCGACTCCCCAGTTTTGACTGTTGGACTTGCCCGTTGGACGCACTGTTGACAGAAATGCTGAAAAAAACCCCTAAAGCAGGCATTTAAATGTTGTTACCAAAACGCGTCTGACGTGACTACTTGATGATGAATCTGAATTTTGTTTCTGTCTTTAGCTGCCTTTCCTCATCGACTGAACCTTTTTTACTTGGCCAATGATGTCATACAGAACTGCAAGAGAAAAAATGCAATTGTTTTTCGTGATACGTTTGCAGAAGTGCTTCCTGAAGCTGCTTCGCTAGTGAAGTAAGTAATGGTGTGTTGGAAGGCTGAATGGCTCAAAGTCGGATTTTTCTTCTGACATCTCAAACTCTCTAGGGACATCAGCAAAATTTCAAGGATTTTATTCAAACAACTGTGTGGGTTTGAGCTTCTCTACAAGGAGCGTGCTAGAGCTGGCTTTTAATTTGCGTGGGGGTCTCATTTGAGTAAAATTATCCCGTGAAGTGGTGCGAGGGGTGAGTCTTGCACCAATAGGTGCGTGTCCTGTAGCTCTGTAGGCACCGGTGGCTCGTGCTGCTGGTGGCAGACTCAGGGAAGTGCTCGCAGCAAGGAGGGGTGTGACAAGACAGGGAGGAAGAGGAGGTCTTTGTGATCTCCAGGGGTCTGCCTGTGGTCGACCGCCATGAGAACAAGCATCGCAGATGCCAGTCTAATCCCTGCCTGGCTCCTGTGAGCTTCTCTCTGGCTCCTGTGCTGCTGAAATGTTAATTCCCTTCAAGGTAACGCATTCTCAAAGGTGGTTTTGTGCCCTGCCGGAAATCGGAGACTTTAATTCATGAGAGTAATGTGGGCTGAAAAGGCCTTGCGCTGGCACGTGTCCAGGAGCCCTGTCCCATCGTTACTGCAGGGTGCCTTGCTGCCCTCCGTTCTGGTTCTGAATCTTCCTCTAACCAGATGGTCCTTAAGGGGCAGGACATAGTAAAAATATACAGCAGCTCCTTAGTAGTAACACGATGTTGCTGGTCTCTGTGTCTGTGGAACGGAAAAAGGCAGATGGTTGAACGTAGCATGAGGCAGGGAAAAGGTTAAAGTTGGACTGCTCATTAGCTTTAATTTAAATGTAAGTTGCCAGAAGAGAGAGTTGAAAATACCATTAATAGATGCCAACAATGAGGAGGAGGGAGAAAAAATTCTGGGAGTATCAGCTACCAAAGCGAAAGAGAGAAGAAAGCATTACTTGCTGTCTTGGTCTCGCTTGGTCCCCTTGCAGCAGAACTAAAGCCGTCACCTGGACAGAGAACTTCCCAGTCTGAAGGGTCTTTTAAAGTTTTGATTTAAATACATAATTATTTACATCATTATCCATTCTAGAATCACAAGAAATTACAGTGTTGGGGAGAAGGAGTACCCAATGTGCTCTTCTTTTTCAGGGATCCATCTGTTTCCAAATCTATCGAAAGAATCTTCAAAATCTGGGAGGACAGAAACGTGTACCCTGAGGAAACCATTTTGGCACTAAAAGAAGCTCTGAGTGAGTTACTTACCCTTTGCATTTCTTACCTTCCAAACTAATGCCTGGAATCGCTGAGTAAAATGAGTTTATTGTGTGTATCTGTTCTTTCTGCATTTGCACCTCGCGCAGACTTTTAAAATAGCGAGGTGTAGTGTGTGAGCAGCACTGAATTCATCTGCTTCACGTTTTTTGTACCTTTCCAAAGGCAGCTCTGAATCCTTTCACGTACGCTGGAGCTGTTCCAGCTGAGAGTAAACAGAAGGTGAAGGTAAAGTGGTCCTGCAGGCCCTGAACAGGGTGCCCTGGTAGAGGGCTTGTGTCCCTGGCTCTACCTTTGAGTCCCTTTTAGCCATAAGTTGTTTTTACTAATATTTGTGGTGTAGAAAAGAGGCTGGAAGCAAAGCTGGAGGGTGAAGTGTCCTCAAGTACTTACGAAAGAGCTCTGCTTAAAAGCTGAAATGGCTAATGTTAACGGGAAGCACGTGTAGTCAGTTAAAACCAGAAATTAGCCGATACTCAAATACTTGATGGAAATTAGTCCGCGTTTCTGCTTTACTTGGTAACATCATTAAGAGCTAAAGGTGCTTCAGGAAATCCTCACGTGTGGTTTTGAGAGCCAGTTGTTGTCCCGGCAGGAGAAACGCGGTGTCTCGGGTTCAGGCTTTGGCATGTGAAAAGGCTTCCGTTGGGTGTTGCATGTTGAGAAGTGAAGTTTATGTGCGTGTTCTGAAATCTCTAATTTTTGTTACTTGAAACCAAAAATATTTCAGATTATTTATAAATTAGGTACTGTGGCTATTTTCCCGACTTGCGTTACTTGCCTGTTGAACACTAAAAGCCTACCTAAAGAGCCGAGCGGTATAGTTTTATTTTTAGATGCCTTATGTTTTTTCCTTTTTACTGTAAGGGCAAACAGAAACTTGATTTAAAAATGGAAGACCACCCCACAGGTTGCTGTATTCCTGAGTAAACTTAGGTTCTCTTGGGCATCCAGCAGCTCCTCTAAGGAAGTTGGTCTAGGTGTTTTAAAACAAATTTCTGTTCACTCTTTTACCGTGCAACCGTACGGCACCACAAACCAGATTGGTGAAGGAATCCCATAATGCCAGACTGCAAAAAATGAAATGTTTTCCAGGTACCACTTTCAAAACTCAGAAGCAGCTGAAAGAAACTCTGAACAAACAACCGAATAAGCCGTGGAAGAAATCGCAAAGTAAGGAAACAATGTGAACTCTCTGAACTAATGTAGAAATTGCCTTCTTGAGGAAGAAAGAAAGGCTCGCCCGAACCGGGCAAAGTACCTGGACTGAAACATGAGCCAGCATGCGTCTTCCAGGCTTGTAAAGCTCCTTACAGACTAATATGTAAAGCACCAAGGAGTTGTTGCTAGAGAACCACTTTTCAAAGGAATGAAGTATGAAAATAAAATAAAAAATAAATCTTTATGAGAGCAGAGGCTATGACCAGCAGAGGAAAGAGCTGGTGGAACCTCTTGGAAACTGGCATTAGACTATTCAGAGATGGCGAGAAGACAGACAGAACCGTGTGCTTTGGCAGCAGAAGGTGGACACTACCTTCGTGCTCGGGAACACATCTTCAACACCAAACTAGGTGCTAGAATAAAAGAAAACTGGAAGCTGGCAGTGCAGATAACGAACTGTTCCGTCCAACAGTACCGGGAGTGCAGTCTAGCAGGAAATGCATTTATAATATACCAGTTTTACTAATCTCATTATCCGATAGAGCCTTGAACGGTCCGTAAAGTGAGATGGTGGAAGGTTAGGTGTGAGATGTGGTGTGCACCCGCCTGTACAAGTGCTGAGATCAGAAGGTTAACAAAAGAGTTTATTACTTGGCTTAACATCACAAGCTGCTTTCCCAAACAAAAATGTGCTGTATTCAGCATGGATGAAGGGTTTAGCATTTTGCTTCTTATCAGATGTTTCTTCTGTTTTGTCCAGAAACCAATGGATTTAGTGTCTCTTGACAGTGGGATTCATTCCCCCGTCTCTGTTAATAAGATGTCAGAATAAAGGCGCAAGAGTTTTCAGGGTTAAAAGCATGATTAGGCCTAGTAAGTGCAGCAGGGAGACCCCGTCTGAAGGAAACGCTGGGGTGCCCGTGTCAGCTCTAAGTTTGGCACTTAGGAAATAATATTACCTTCCTTGTAGAGAGGCATAAACTCCTCAGGTGTTAAATCAACCCTTGCAGGGACTTGTCCTCACAATGGTAGAGCTGGACAAGGTATGCACAGTAAATTTTTATAGCATGTTTGGAAAAAAAAAAAAAAAGGCAACCGTATAATTTGTTGACCTCAGTCAAAATCTAGTTGTACGTGATCGGGTCCTGTTTAGCTAATGGAAAGCCAGAGCATTGAGGGTCATCTGTGTGGAGCGGAAAACATAAAGAGTAACAACAGCTTGCGAGTCTTTCATTGAATTACATTAAAGTATTTTTTATTAGAACTGCCTTTTGTGACTTACTTCTAGCTGGGGTGTAGTTCCTTAGTTTCTTTATACTTTTTCTTTATTCCAACAGCATCCACGAACCCGAAAGCTGCTTTGAAGTCCAAGATTGTTGCTGAATTCAGAGTAAGTCTGCGAGCGGAAATATTCTGTTGCACTAACCTCCGTCCTTGGGCTGTAGCTTAAGTCCCCGGGTCCTGTGCTTCAAGGGGCTGGCTGTTAACGTGCAGTCAGATCCTCGAAATGGAGGGGGAGTTTAGGGGAGCTGTTGTGGTTTAACGCCAGCCAGCAGCTAGGACCACTCACGTCCCCTCCGTCCCCGCAGTAGGCTAGGCAGAAAAGGAGGAAAAAATACCTCATGGGTTGAGATAAAAGCATTTTAATAGAACAGTAAGGTAATAATAACGGTAAAAGAATATACAAAATAAGCGATGCAGTACGGTTGCTCTCGCCACCCAGTGATGGGTTGCCCAGCCCGTCCCGAGCAGCGATCATGGATCCCTGCACCCCGGCCAACCCCCGTTTATATACTGAGCATGGTGTCTGTGATATGGAATATTCCTCTGGCCAGCTTGTCCTGTCCGTGCTTCATCTCAGCTTCTACGGGAAGCTGAAAAAGTGCTTAATTTAATATAAACATTACTTAGCAATAACCAAAATGGTGTTAACAGCATTCTTCTCCTACTACATCCAAAACACGGCAGCTACTAGGAGGGAGATTAACTCTCTCCCAGCTGAAACCAAGGCAGGTGGCTGAGGAGTTGGTAGCAAGAAAATGATCTAAATTAGGTCCCCCGAAGGAGTGTGGTGTGTTAATAAAATGCATGGACACCAGTAGAGTTAAAAAAAGGAAAAGAAAAAAGGCCTGTGCCTACTCTTAGCAATCATAGCCAGAATTACAGCCCTTCCTTGAGCCCGAGTGCACTGAGCTGTATGACTTGAGGCTAAAATTCCAGAGATTGGCACAGTTTGTGTCTGCTCTTGTTTGGAAATGGTCTTGAAACGGAGCGTTATTTGTCGCTGAAGCAGGTCTGTGCAGTAAGCTCTGTGCAGCCAGGCTTCTCTTCTGTGGAATGTGATGAGGATGCTTTTCTTATTTGGTTATTTTTCAGCCACAGTCTCTCATTGATGAACTGCTACTGTATAAGCGCTCGGAAGACCAGATAGAACTGAAAGAGAAGCAGCTTTCCACTATGAGAGTGGATGTATGCAGCACTGAAACACTTAAATGCTTAAAAGGTAAAGACAGTGTAGAAGATACAAAACCCAAATTAATTGAAGGAGGTGCAAATACGTATTCTGACAGTTGTAGGAGCAACATCGTTCTGTTGAGCTTAGACCAGAAATCAGACTGTCGGTAAAATGCCAAAATTTCAAAGTGCGGTTAAGAACCGCTAAGCAGGAGCCTAAAACTGTTGGTTTAGGTTAACAGGTTAATTTGAACCTGCTCCTAGGAACCTGCAGATACAGAGCTCAAACAAAGCAGCAATGATGAAGATGTATTTTGTACTCTTCAGACATACCCTCATATACTGTTAAAACATGCATTGTTCCTAATTCCGAACCCCTTAAATAATTACGGATTTAAGTTAATTAAGGCATCCATCAATGGCTATAGTTTGAGAATGCCAATTGTGAGTCCAATAGCAAGCAGCACATATTGGGGGTGAATGAAGTGAGTTACCTTGAGCCATATTAACAGGAAATTTAATTGTAAAACGGTAGATAGCTCTAGCTGTGCTTGGTAATCCGTGACTGCAGTCTTTGAAAATGGTTACAGTCATAGATGCTGTGACCCCCGGTGATGTTAGGAACCCTTGGAATATGGTAACGAAGGAAAAATAAAACTCAAGATCTTTGCCTCTTCCAAAATGAAAGTTGAAAGAGTAAAATTTTACACTTCTATGTCTTGAATTTATTTATCACTAATAACTAGTTTGAAACCAATATAGACTACTAGCAACTTGGCCTCTTGTTTTTAATGGATACCGATAGATGAACTGGGGAGTGTATGGTGGGTTGCAGTGTCCCTTGTCTGAACTTCCCAGTTGCTGCTGTTGGGGCTGCGTTTCTGAGTGCGAATTTCCCATTTGGCAGGTGGCAGCTTATTTACATGGTGTTAATCTCCTTGCAGACAAAACAGGAGGAAAGAAATTCTCCAAGGAGTTTGAAGAAGCAAGTTCAAAGCTGGAAGAGTTTGTAAATGGCTTAGACAAGCAAGTGAAAAATGGCCCCTCTCTCACTGAAGCGCTGGAGAATGCCGGTATATTTTATGAAGCGCAGTATAAGGAGGTCAAGGTGGTGGCAAATGTAAGTGTGCTGTTCCTCCATCCCCCTCAGGCAGATTGATGTCCGCCCGTGTCTGCTGAGCATCTCGGAGGCTAGAAACTCAGTATCTCTATTGACAAATGAAGAAGTTTGGTGTGATGGTCATACAAATGGTTTCAAAAGAGAGCACGGTTGAGATGTCAGGCAAGAAAAGGAGATGCTACAAAAATCCATGGGTCAGAGCTCAATTCTTGTACGTTGCTGGAATTTTGTAGCCCCTCTGCATCTTTAAACAGGGACAAAATTACGGTTCGTCTAACAAATCCTGAGTTCTAGAAACTGCACAAGTTGTGATCAATATGCGAACTAGATAAACAAAGAAAGAATTCAGCATTGTAAAAACAACCAATCCCCCCTAACCCTACCAAAAAAAAGGCAACGTATTTATTAGAAAACATTTTTTTAGTGAAAACTGTTATAAGTCACTGGAAGAAAGGTTTTACCTTCCCCTTTTTTTGTGGTCGCTGCTCTACAAGTCACTGAAAAGTTGAGTTCTTAGAGCAGAGCTTTCCCTGCAGGGTGCAGGTAATTCAAAGTGCTTTTCTAAGGCTGTGTGTTACTTTTGTTACGGAAGTGATGGCAGCATCATTCTCTCTTCAGATAAGAGATACTCAGTCCGATGTCCTTTCCTTCTTAGGCTTATAAAACATTTGCCAATCGAGTGAGCAATCTAAAGAAAAAGCTAGACCAGTTGAAAGCAACGCTTCCTGATCCAGAGGAGTCTCCGGTTCCTTCTCCAAGTATGGACGCCCCATCGCCAACGGGCTCCGAGTCTCCTTTCCAGGGGATGGGGGAGGAGGACAGCTCCCGCTCTCCGGTGGTTGGAAGCCACAAGATGATATCTCCAGAGCCTGTGACAGATAATCGGGATGTGGAAGACATGGAGCTCTCTGATGTGGAGGATGATACATCTAAAATTATTGGTATATATCTAAAAATATTGGTTCTGCGGGAGTAATTTTTGTGTGGAAATTACATTGAGAGAAAGCAGCCCTTTCAAGCCTCATCTGGGATGTAGCGCAGGCACAAAGCCCTTGTTGGGCTGCAGATTGGTACTGTCGGGTTTCCATCTCCTGCCCACGAGCAGGAAAGTCCTGATTTGGCTGTGATTGTTCCCATCTCCCAGACCACTCATGGAATACGCTTTTACATAGCCTGCGGGAATCAGACCTACCATGCCTAATGATGAGTATCCCCTTGAAAATCTTGTACCCTAAGTAATGCTTTGGGGACAGAGAATTCCAGAATGGTTTGGGTTGGAAGGGATTTTTAAATGCCATCTAGTCCATCCCCCCTGCTGTAAGCATGGACATCTCCCACTAGATCAGGTTGCTCAGAGTGACAGTTTTGGTCTTGTTCTCCCCCTCTCTGATGCAGTGGAAGAGAGGAAGGAGAAGCAGACTGCTCCAGCTTCGGCCCCCGCCAAGGCTGAAAGTGTCCCCAAAGCGGCGCCGTCTACCCCGGCGGCAGGCACAACCTCGGTGACAGTGACAACACCTGCCCAGACTCCTGCGACTCCCCCGGCTCCCAAGGCGGTGAGCGCAGCGCCCATCCCTCCATCGCCAGCACTGGCGTTGCCCAACCTGGCCAATGTGGACCTGGCCAAGATCAGCTCCATTCTGAGCAGTTTAACGTCTGTAATGAAAAATACAGGTGAGTGCTGAAGCAGTGCTGGCCCAGGTGTTTGCTTAATGGAGCTAAAAATGTAGTTTTGTTTTGTAATCTTTTCGTGCTTTAATTGTGAAAATAAACGTGAATGAGTTACTACTTGAAAAGATCTGACTCGGTCTCTCTGACGCACAACTGTTGGCTTTGTGAGCCTCTCCTCGCTCACACTCAGTGAAGCTCTGCTGCGGTTGTATTTGTGGAAAATTTGAGCCAAAAAAAGCTTCTGTTAACAAAGCAACATAGATGAGTGGTGTGTGCTTCCATCCTAGGTGTCAGTCCCGCCTCGAGACCTTCTCCGGGAACCCCGACGAGCCCAACAGCTCTTACCAGTGGCCTAAAGACTTCTGTCATGGGGACTCCATCTGCTCCTTCCAACCCGTTAGCAAATATTCTCTCCAAAGTTGAAATAACTCCCGAAAGTATTTTGTCCGCTCTCTCCAAAACCCAGACTCAGACTGCACCAGCATTGCAAGGTACCACTGTGGGTTTTGAGGGAGTGGCTGACTCTGTGTTTGGTGGCAGTGGCTGCACTGAAATGTGCCGTTGTGCTTATCCTAAAAGGAAAATGAAGGGAGAAAAACTTACTTGGAATGTATTACGTCTTTGGCAAATGCAGATGGCTTTTTCTCAGGTAGCATATATGTTACAGACCACTGAATTTTATTACTTTCTGTACGTCTTTGTATCTTTGCCGTGACCGAAGCGCACTTACCCAGGAGGACAGGAGCCCACAACAGGTCTTTGTGGTTTCCCTGCGCTCCCGAGAGCGCTTCTTTAGAGCAGAAACCTTCCCAGAGGTGCACTCCTGCTTCTGCACCTTGCGTGTGTAACCCCGATCGGTAGCACCATGTTTTTCACACCTGGCTACAAAGCCAGGCTGAGTTATTGCCCAGCTTATTCGGATGTATGTTGTAATTTATAAATCAATCTGAGCCTCTGGCAAAAGTTCAGTGGGTGTTAACTTCGATATTAATGCAGCAAAATCCAATCATTTTCCTGGCTAAAACACAAAGTCGTTTTAAGGAATGACATTTGCGGTACAAATATGGAAACCTTTCCCTGGTCGGCAGCTCGGGTTGCCTCGCCTCTTACCCAAATACCTGACTGCAGCGTTCCTTTTTTTTTTCCCAGGTTTGTCATCCTTACTTCAGAGTGTTGCTGGAAATACCGTTCAGTCAAGTGAAACTGCGGCGCAGAGCACTCCAGCATCGCCAGCGAACACGACTGTTCCTTGCGTGAAGGGGAGGAATATTCCTTCCAATACTCAGTCCTTTATATCCAAGAGTTTTGGTTATTCTCCAAACTCGTCTGCTGCTGAGGTTTCCTCAACTTCAGTTAATAAGGCTCCCGTTGGACATACCCCAGGGCTGTCGAGCTCCAGTTTTAAGCCGCCAACCAATTCCCTGGGATTTCCCAGTTCCCACCCTCCCACTCCTTCTTCCCTTTTGCCAACAGAAACCTCACTGGGTCAATCCTCTGAAATTTCAAAAGCGAAGCTGGAATCGGAACCCCCTTCTCCAAGCCTGGAGATGAAGATACACAATTTCCTGAAGGGAAATCCCGGTTTCAGCGGTCTGAACTTGAATATTCCAATTCTCAGCAGCTTAGGGTCCAGCATCGCAACGGAAAGTCACGCATCTGACTTCCAGCGTGGTCCTACCAGCACTTCCATGGACAATGTGGACGGAACACCGGTGCGCGACGAGCGAAGTGGGACGCCCACCCAGGATGAGATGATGGACAAGCCGACATCGAGCAACGTCGACACCATCTCCCTGCTGTCGAAAATCATGAGCCCCGGTTCTTCAACTCCCAGCAGCACCAGGTCACCTCTTCAGAGCCGGGACGACGGATATCCCCAGGAACTTCCCAATTCCGTGCACACCTACCGGCCCTTCGGCCTCGGCAGAGACTCTCCGGCTGGCCTCTACAAGCAGTCTGCAGACAGCATGGAGATACCCTCCTCCTTAATGGACTCCTCCCAGGAGAAGTTTTACCCCGACACTTCTTTTCAAGAAGACGAAGATTACCGCGACTTCGATTACTCCGGCCCGCCGCCATCGGCCATGCTAAACCTGGAGAAGAAACCCGCCAAGTCTATCTTAAAATCCAGTAAACTCTCTGAAGCTGCAGAGTACCAACCAGTCCTGTCCAACTACGGGCAAAGAGCGCAGGAGTTTGGCGTGAAGTCGTCCTTCCCGCAGTCGATGAGGTCTATTCTGGAGCAGAGCGAGAGCTGCGACCCGCTGGCATCCTCCCCGGGGATGTACGGGAGCTACAGCCTCCGGGGAAACGACTCCACCTCTGACGGCTCCCCTTCGCCCAGCAAGAACGACGTGTTTTTCACGCCGGACTCCAATCACAACAACTTAACGAAATCGGTGGTGCACTCTGGCATCTCACAGAAGCAATACCCAGACTCGCCCCACTCGATGCCCCACCGCTCGCTTTTCTCCCCTCCCAACGCCATCTCCAGCCCCGCAGGCAGAGCCCCCGCGGTGAGTGTGGAGAAATCCTTGGGTTCTTCCATTTCTGCCACCTCGACCATCGAATTCAAGAACATGCTCAAAAACGCCTCCCGTAAACCTTCCGAGGAGAAGCATTTTGGCCAGATTTCCAAAAGTAGCTCTGGTGAGGGGGTGAGTTTATCCGGAGCTGCCAAGGGCGAGCCGCAGCCGCCGGAGGAACACTACCGCATAGAGACCAGGGTCTCCTCCTCCTGCTTGGACTTGCCCGACAGCACCGAGGAGAAAGGGGCCCCCATTGAAACACTGGGTTACCACAACGCCTCCACCCGGGGGATGTCAGGAGAGCCCATCCAGACGGTGGAATCCATCCGGGTGCTGGGGAAGGGGAACAGAGGACACGGGCGAGAGGCGAGCCGAGCGGCCGGGTGGTTCGAGATGAGCGGCAGGGGAAATGCCTTCGATAACGGGCCCTCGGGGACGTCGGAGCTGCCAGGCATGGGGGGGTTCCCACCCCCCTATAAGGAGCACGTGCCCCCTTTCCAGGAGAGCGTCAACAACTTCCGAACGAATAACTTCAGCCCCGCTTTTGAGCACCATATGCCACCGCCACCGCCCCTCGCGCCACCTCCCATGGAGCACGGGACTCCCTTCCAACGGGAGCCGGTGGGGCCGCCCGCCGGCCCCCCGCCTGCCCCCCCAAAGGACCACGGCGGCCTCTTCCCGAGGGACCACCCGGTCCCTCCCCGCATGGCGGCGGTGGATCACACCAACCCCTTCTCCAAGGAAACGTCTGCTCCCCTCTCCCTGCCCCACGGCGTCCCACCGCCTCCCTCCGTCGAGCACGCCGGGGTCCCCTTCCCCACGCCACCCCCGCCGCCCCCCGTACCCGGGGACCACACCGGCGTCCCCTTCCCGGCCCAGCCGCCCCCCACAGGGGAACACGCCGCCGGCGTCGCCTTCCCCAAGGAGCACGGTACCATCCACCAAGGGACGATGAAAGAGCATTTTGCCGTCGCCCGGGAGCCGGGGGGGGCTCAACCCCAACAGCAGCGGGACCACACTGCGGCCCCCCGCTCCCGCGAGGCCATGGGCATGGCCCCCCTCTCCAGGGAGCAGCTGGCGGGGGGCACCACCCGCCCCATGGCACCCCCGCCCCACCGGGATGCCGGGGGGGTGCTGGTCAGGACCCCCCGGGCCGACTTCAGACCCCGAGAGCCCTTCGTAAGCAGAGACCCCTTCCATAGCCTGAAAAGGCCCCGGCCGCCATTCGGGAGGGGGGGGAGCCCCCTTTTTTGCCCCAAAACGCCCCTTTTTTCCCCCCAGGTACTGAAGCAGCTGCCCCCCCCTCCCCAGCGAAGGCCCCCGGATGCTATGCGGAGCAGCCGAGTAGCGCTTTCACTTGGTTTGTTTTTTTTTTTCCATATTTTCTTTTTTTTTTTTTCCTTCTTTCCCTCCCCAGCCCCATAACCTTCTCCTAAATTAAATATTCTGTAATTTTTTTTTTCTTTTTGGTTGGTTATTTCCCCCCACCCCCCCTCCATTGGTGCGAAACTAGAGAAAAAAAAAAGAAAAAAAAAAAAGTTTTAACAAAAAGAAGCGTTGCTGTTGAAATAAAAACTCTTCCAGTAGTAGTTTAAAAAGCTTAAGAAAAAAAAAAAAAAACACAAAAAAGAAAAAAATCCTAAAAAACGGGCAAGGAAAGGTGACGCATGCTGTTGGGATGATGTTTTTTAGCCCATTTCCCCAATAGCTGCCGCAGGGCAGGGTGCTGGGGGGGGGGGCAGAGACCCCCCCCCCACCCCTCCTGTGCCTTCCTCTGCCGCTCCCCCTCTGGCAAAAACCACCCAAAAAAAGGCAAAAAAAAAAAAATATATGTAACCCACCTGAGGATGATACCTGGTGCCAGGGCCTGTCGCCCCCCCCCGGCTCACCTGGAAGGACCTGTGTCTGTTGGTTGGTTTTTGGTTTAATTTGGGGGTTTTTTGGGGTTTGTTTTTTTTTTTTTTCCTCTCCCTTCCCCCCCCCGGGAACACTGTTGACTTTCTACGTGTGTGTATATAAAATAATCACTTTTTAATTCCATCTGGGATCGTTCATGTGGCGCAGACGGAGCCCGGGGGGGGCTCAGGGCGCTGTACCCTCCCCCGCCAGGGCCGCCCCAGCGGCTTTTATATGAAGTTGGAATTTTACTTGATTTATTTTAATTTTTTTTTGTTGTTCTGGTTTTTTTTTTTGTTTTTGGTTTTTTTTTTAGTTGCTAGACTCCATCATATATGTTTGATAAAGGTGTAGGGTTAAATATCTACATAAAAATTACAAAAAAAACCGAGGTGGTGGCGGATCTTTTCTTGTGGCGGCGCTTGGGGGTGTGGGGGGGCCCTGACCGAACCTCCCCTTCCTCTCGGGTTACCGGGCGGGGGGGTCCCGGTGTGTGTGTGTGTGTGTCTGCCCCCGACGTTTCCCACGGGAGGGGGAACGAGGGACCCAGGGGCGAGGCCTCAATGGGTGGCTCCGCCCCGGCCATTAATAGACCCAGGTGTTGGCTCCGCCCCCGGCCAGTCATTGGCTGCGAGTGGTGACTCCGCCTCTGGGCGGGGCTCCGCCTCTGGCCCCGCCTCAAGACTCCGTGGCTCCGCCCCTGCGCCGAGACTCCGCCCCCTGAGG